>NW_021318869.1:173483-234203 GCF_001605985.2 Dendrobium catenatum
TCTTTCTCTCCTCTCTCTCTCTTCTCTCTCTCTCCTCTCTCTCTCTCTCTCTCTCTCTCTCTCTCTCAGCTTTTCTTTTTTTTTTAGGTGGGGCACTGTGAACCCCTTGCCCCCCCTCCCTCCCTCCCTCCGCCCATGGAATTTTTATTGCGTCCTCCCACCTGACGCATCTTTACGTTCGGTAATCCTTGATAACGCGACACCTAGCAACACAACAATACCCGTTTAACCGACCCGGCGAAGAGTGGGTTTATGGCACGTGCGAAATTTAAAAATGACGGCACGAACAACGGACCCGAAAATTATACCCGGAACCGAGAACAAAAACTGGCGAGACAAACTTTACTGTGCCTTCATCTTCTCCAACCGGCGCTTCTTCTTCCATTTCAGTGAACTTGCTAGCTCCGCATTTACGATGCCTCAGGTTAGTTTCATCTTCTGTAAACACGAATAAACTTGCAAGTTACCGAGCAATACTGTTGCGCGGTATTATTGTAGTTAAAGATTGGTTAAGTTATCGGTTGAGCTTGATACCGAGCTTTACCGAGGCATTCTTAAAGTCGGTATATGCTAGGTATTTGCAAGCAATGGTCGGCAAAATACCTAGCATTGGTAGCAGTAATCTTCTTATGTGGTATTTAGGGTTAGGGTTTACCTAGCTGGTACCGCCATGAAAGAACAGAATGAGTTTAGCATTGATCGGTACTGCTCGGTACCTATGCGCAACGAGCATAAAAAATTAGTCGGTATTGCTAGGTATTGCCTCGTTACCGAGCAATACCGAGAAATACCGAGAAGCAATAATATTCGGTATTGCTCGTAATTGCCTATAATTGCTTGTATGAGATCACTATTGGCACGTAACAGGCCGGTGCAACTCGATACCGAACTGTACCGAAACAATACGAGCAATACGAGCAATACCTAGGAGTCAGTATGGGCGTTAATTAGTTATTAGCATTGCTAACAATTGATTTTAAGCAGGGATATACTCCAAAGATTCATTTCCATGCCGGACTTCGAGTTTTAGAGAAGTTTGTAATGGGCTTGTTAAAAGGTTTGGAGATCCTTTGGTTGATAGACGCGTCAGTTGCAAATCAGCCAGTTTCCTCCGCCTACCTCTTATGCCTCAAAATGTCCACTTATACATATGTATTATCGAAGTGGGACATGAAGACTGAAAGTTTTATTATTAAAGGAACAAAGTCTAAAATTTACATCTGAGGAAGTTGCATTACTGATTGGCATGCCAAATAGGGGTATTATTTTTGAAGTGCAGTGGCAGATCCAGTGGCAAACAACAAATGACATTCGCCGCGACATTGAGAGGATGGATAGTAGCACTCCAATGGATGATCTCGTGAAATGCTTCGTCCTTTACCTGCTATCAAACATATTTTATCCAATGGCTAACTTCCGCATACCATTAGCCATCTTGGAACTTCTTAACAATCTTGATAACTTTAATCAGTACAACTGGCCTGAATCAAAGGAGTTCCTAGTTAAAGAATTCAACGTTGTTGCTTTCCAAACAAGCCAAAGGATTTGGCCTTGGTTATGTAAATGGTTTTGTAATGATTTTAATTGTGAGATATTTTTGCTTTTTTCAATAAATTTTAATTAGTGTACAAAACCTATAACGAAATTATATTGTCTTTAATTTTACAGATTTGGTTTCTTGAACATACAACAATTCATGCTGTAAAGGATGATCGATCCCGACCTCGATTTACTCGATGGGATGGTAACTTTATTTACAGTGAGAAAGAAGTAATTAGTATGTTTACTCAACTTCAAGATGATGAGGTACGGTCACTATATAATTTTATTGAATTGCGTTGTGATATTGTATTTGTTTTATGGATTAATGAGATGCAATGTATGAGATTTTGCAGATAATTGTAGAATTGAAAGATGTAACTGATGATGAGAAGGTTTTATTGCTGCTTGTTTCTCCACCCGCCAGTCCAATACGTGTGGCAAGTCCACCCACAACAGCCGAGTCAAGTCCACCCACTCCTTCTCCAGTGCGGTTGTCAAGTGGACCCAAACATGACTCAGCACCACCAACTCAAACGCAGCCTGAATCATCTGCACATCCTGATTCTATTTAAACTTGGTACAATGGCAATAACGATCGGTATTACTCGGTATTAGCTAAAAAAAATCTCCAAAATCACGTATACATTCAAAAGGTCATCTTACTGATATCAGTTGAATGCAAAATTTACTGATTACATAAAGGACGATTGACTACCTGAATCTGGATATGTATAGTGTAAGCTTGTGGGAGGAATCGTAGAGGTTTGTTTACTTTTTTGGGCTTCTTCTTCTCCTAGTGATCCTTCAATCTTGCATTTGAAACGCCCTTGGGCCGACATTTCTTTGGATCTTTAATAGTTTCATGACCAGTTGCAGGAATTGGTATGTTTTTTCTACCAAGCTTGATGGAATGAACTTTTGCAGCCAAAGTACTCAAATCTTCTATTACACAGATCTCAGCCTCTTTATTACCTTGAGCTTCTGTACTAATTTTATATGCAAAACGGCATACATAATTTCTGAAGATGAAGTTGCTATCAACCGAAATAAGTTGGCCGGCATTACTACAAACACTTGGGATCTTACCTCCTGAATATAAATCTTTTCTAGCATTGACTGACCATCTTGGGAGTAAATATTTAATGGGAATATTAATAATGTCTAACTGTCTCATTACTCTCATGCAATGCGCACATAATATTCCCATCATTTCGAACTTAGCACAGGTGCATTCAATGGTACCTTCAATTCAATTAAATTGACAATCCATTTGTGTTGAATCAGTGGAGGTATCAATGTTCGAAACAGAAAACCTTGATAAATCTGACGAGGTATTTTCCACGCATAATCCCACCAACTCCATGTAAGAACTCCTCTCAAAAAAGCATACAAACTTCCCTTGAATAAAATTTTGCAGCTGCTTCAATATTGGGCTACTTTTCATATTATGGAACTATGTCAGTTTGACTACATCTGAATCTTCATCTTGTTCATTTTCGACGCAATTCCTCATTAATTCTTCTCAAACCGAGGAAAAGCAATCCGTGAATGAGTACTTTGTTGGCTTGGATAGCTATTGGCATACATGATTGGTTTGATTCACTACGTTGGGTTGATAAAATGCCAAGATTAAAAACAATCTTTGTTGAATGCAGTTGACCACTTCCTCCTTGATTTTGTAGAGATCTTCAACCAATGATTTATTTTGCCAGATTTCTCCTGATAACATTTCAGGCCCATTTACTCTCAAATTCTTCTGCTTGAGTTCACAATGTTTGAAAACAGTAAAAAAATAAGCATTTAATCGGTTGTCATGCTGTTTAAAGCACCAAACCTTTTGAAGGTGGCCTTCTTAACAATATGCCATTGAGCAACAATCGATTGTCGGTTATTAGGCAAAAGCCAATCTCTATTGCACGAGCCATGCCTTGGTCTGATCAGTAAATATGGTAATGGGCATGCTTTGTTATCCATGATTCCTTATAAATGTTTGAAAAAGCCAGATAAAGATTCTATCCTCATTAGATAAAAATGCAACTCCTAGTAAAACATTTTGCCAGTGATTGGTTTACTCCAACAATTGGGGCACAAGCAAGTTATATTTATTTTAACGATAACTAGTATCGAATATTATCAATCCCCCAAAACAGTCATAATCAATTCTTACCACACCATCACCCAAAGAAATTCAAAAGACAATCCATCTTTCATCTGTTCAACATCCTGCAAACAATGTGGTTCATTCAATAGCCCGTTTCCTTTAAACAACTTTATAAGTGAATTAGTGTCCTCCACTCTCAAACTTTGCTCTTTCTTTCTTCTGGATTGTGGTTGTAACGCTCCCGCTTCGTAAAACCTAAGATTAGCCACACCTCCAACTTCATCAGAATATGTACGTAATTGCATCGACAGTTCTTATACCGCGCTTCTGTCATAGATTTTAAGAAAACAGATGAATTTCTCATCTAGATAGACCTAGCCGACCTGAGCAGATGTTGATCATCCGGCCTAGCCAATTCGTGGATTGTGACTCTCCTACAAATTTCTTCACTGACCAAAGCCCCTCTTGACTCATGGAAAAAAATCTAACCATGGCTGGACATCCCAGTTCTTGTACATGATCTTCGATATTTTAAACTTGGGTACCGGGCTTTCATTCTCCTTCTTGAAACCTTGCTTTTAAGAACATACAAAATCCTTTTGATTTGATTAACCTTGTATTTGGCCAGAAATGGTGTTGAATCTTTCTAACACTAAATCCAGTTGAATGCGCATACTGGCAATATTTCGCATATGCTTCTTTTTCTCACCAGCTGTAAACACCTAATAATTAATCAATCATCCATATTAGCTTTATAATCTAAAATATCATTCCAGAAATTAAAACATTTAGACCAAAATTATACCAATATATTACATACAATAGCAACCTAAATCCGAATTAACGAGTACAACTGTATTGCTCGGTAATACTCTGTATTCCCCGTATTGCTCTGTATTGGGGTATATTAAATTTCCATAACTACTAAAACCGAGGTTACGAGTTCAAGAATATTGCTCGGTAGTTGCTCGGTATCTCTCGGTATTGCTCGGTAATTTGGTACGGTATTTCTATACATCTGCGTCCCGACATTTAACTTATCCATTATAGTTAGTACCGAACGTATACCATTCTATAAATAGATACCAATCCAATACGGCCTTAAAAAAAACTTAATGTCGTCCCTCGCAAGTTTAACGATACTGCTAAATGAACTTTTGAAAACCTTTAATAAAACAGTAAAAAGTTAGAAGAAAAACAACGTTACAGATAAAAACTTACTAATATCAAATCAGAAAATGCTTCGTCCATAGCTTAAGTTTTGAGTTTCCTCGCAAATATGAAAGTCTTCAAATCCGGAACCTTCATCGATCCTTCATCTCCTTAAAAACTTTACGACTTAAGGTATTTGAAAATTACGGGAACCGTAAAGCACTGTAGAACATTTTGGTTTAATACAAGAAAGGTTTTTATTAACAGAGGTAAAGCCGCGTATTTCTTTTATTTCCCGCCCATTTTCATATACATTACACGGGTAAAAAGCGTTATAGGCTAAGTCGGGTCAATAGGGTAAGTTTGTTGCCAGGTGTCGCGTTATCAAAGGCTTATCGAACCGTAAAGATGCGTCAGGTGGGAGGACGCAATAAATTCCGCCCATGATGATAGGTAAATTTGAATACACTACTATGCAAAAATGCTTCATTTTAAAATACAAAACAAAATTACTTAATTAATTGCGTTTAGAGTATTAATTTGATTTGTTCTACCAACACTCGGTTTCAAAGTCCTGGTTTTCTTTTATTCAATTAAAATGGCGTAAATCCCAATAAACATAGTTGTAAGAATTTCAAGAAAATATTTATAACTCTCAGTCTCTAATAATATAAAAAGTTATACAGTTAAAATTTTTAAACTGATGGCAAGAAGTTAATCCTTATTATATGGTAAATATAAATGTTAATTATCAAAAATATAAAAAAAAAACTTTCACATTTTATTAAATAATTGAGATATTACAGCTGTGACCTATCTCAATTTGAATAATTTTTTAAACTGGGATGTCAAGAGAAAATGGGTCGTTAGCAGAAAAATGAACTTGAAGTGGCTCAAAATGAATTTTTCTCTCACTAAACACCTTTCTTCTTCTCCAATTACAGTAAACTGCCTCAAGTAAGAAAATAAATTGAATGAATAATGGAAAAAATTTTTTCAATATTAGAATTTTCTCTCTAATATCATGGAACTACGGTGTTTTCTTCTAGAATTACAAAACGCTGCCACCACTAAGTTAAAATCACACATACTTTACTGAATGGATTTTCGTGCAAAAAATCAATTAATTTTTGTTGTGATTTCAAAATTTTCCAACGGAGTAAATTTTGACCAGTAAAAAGTGTAGGAAAAAATTTTTCGTCGAACCAAAAAAACGCCAGAAATTTTCTGGTAGAAAAGTATGATTGGAATAACTAAAAAAATTAATTAGAAAACATACCACCCACCAAGCCCGCAATAGCTACCAATCCAATCTTACACGCGCAGCCTGGGCTGCTGGCAAGCGAAGCTACCCTTCTTGCCCTTTTGTGTTGCCCTGGCTTGCCCTCGCCCGCTCGAAGGGCTGTCATAAGCTTGCCCACCATGCTTACCTCACCTGCCAGGGTCCTACTATGTTCGTCTGCACTGCCCGTTCGCACGTTGATTAGACACATGACTGTTCAGTTTTAGGGTGTGAAACCCACTCTACTGTGGTGTAAAAATGTGTTAAAATTTACTATTTTAATAATTTAATAAAATAATTCCTTAATAATAAATTTACAAAAAGATAAATAATTTAAAATAAAGTTATAATATTAATTATTAAATTTTTTTAATTAAAATTAATAGTTAAAATTCTAATAAATTAAGTTATGGTTATTAAGTAATATTATTAAATATTAAAAGTTTGATTGGAATAGAATTATAAGTTTAAAAAAAAATATAATATTAATAATAAGTTAAAGTTATTAATAAAATAAATAAAATAATTCTTAACTTTAAGCAATAGTTATTAATAATAAGTTAAAATTATTAATTAATGAATTACGAATACATAATTTTATTTCGAGAAATTAAAAAATCCATCAGAAACAAAGTTGTCGGAAAGCCGTCGAAAAATCTTCCTAAAAATCAGTAGAAATTATTTTCATATTATATCCACGTAAGCCACTGAAAATCCACCGAAATAGTACCCTGAACATTTCATCGATATGGACAATTTTCATGTATTATACCTCGCCACGTGCCAGAGCACTTTATTAAATGCATATTTTTCTAAGACTCTCACGTGAGTACCAAAACCCAACGTCGTGGTGTTTATGGAAAACTTTTAATGTTCAATAATCATGCAAACAGACCCCCCCCCCCCTCCTCTCTCCAGATTGCACACCAAATCTACAAGGCTTTCTCATGCATACCAAACATCTCCAAGCACATGTACAGAGTTAAAATGCCAAAAATTATTACTTTAAATATGGCCGAGTCTAAAGCAGGTTGAACTGAATAATGAAGTTGGTAGATGTCACAAATACGCTCTAGAATTAGGTGTGAAAGACCTAAATAAGTGTACATTTTTCTACATTTTTGAGAGCATATGAGTAATAAAAATATAAATTTAAGTAATAAAACATTGAATTTTCACTAATTTTTTTCTATTTTATTTTGAAATAAAATAAAATATTCAGTCATTCAAAAACTACTTGGGTATATGAAATATGCACTTAGGTGTAATGTGCTCCTCTCATCAAAACTAAGCCAATAGTATTATTAACTTAAATAGTCAATTCAATCATATAATTTGTTTGGAAATTAGTCTTCTAATAGAATAAATTCCATTACTCTTAGCTCGTCATTTTATTCATTAAGGTTTTTTATTTGAGAGACTTTCTTACTGTTTCTTAAAGTAGCTATTCTAGTATTAAGTCACATTAATAAATTAATAACACCCTGAGTGTTAAATTTGAAACTAACAATGCAGTACTTAATTATATTGTATGGTGTCAATAATAACGCTCCATCAAATAAATTTTTTTTGTAACAACAACAACAACAACATCAAGCCTTTATCCCACTACGTGGGGTCGGCTACATGAATCCTTTTTCTCCATTGTGTCCTATTTAAAAGCCAAATTATTCTCGTTTAATATCTAATAAAGAAAGGTCATTCCTAATATTTTCTAACCAAGTTTTTTTTGGGCTACCCCTACCTTCTAACACAAAGTTCCAAATCTAATCCTTCGTCTCCTAACTGGGGGGTCGTCGGAAGGCCGCCTTTTATGATGACCAAACCATCTAAGGCGACTCTCTCTAATCTTATCTTCTACTGGAGCTACTCAACCTTTTCACCGTATATGCCATTTCGATTCCTATCCCTAAGGGTTTAAAGCCACTCATCCATCTAAGCTCCTCATCTCTGCCACCCTTAACTTAGTATTATGTTCTCTTTAATGCCAACATTCGGCACCATAAAGCATTGCAGGCCTCACTACCATCTTATAGAAATTTTCCCTTAGTTTTGAGGGGTACATTTCTATCACATAACAAAGCCGATGCATTCCGCCACTTCAACCATCCAACTTGAATTCTGCTGATCATATCCCCATCTATTTCACCATCAACTCTGAACAATAGATCCCAAGATACTAAAACGTGTACTCTTTATTATTGACATTGATCGCCAAGTCACCAATCCCTCACCTAGGACTATTACTGCTAAAATACACTTCCCATATATTCCGTTTTAGATCTACTCAAGCGAAAACCTTTATAGACTCAAGGTTGACCTCCATAATTTCAAGTTTACCTTCAACTTCCCTCCTCTAGTCTTATCAACAAGAAGAATTCATCAGCAAAAAAGCAACCACCCAAGGTACATCATCATTGCAAAATGTCTAGGAGAAACATCCATGACTAAAGCAAATAGATATGGCTTTAAGGCTAAATCCTTTGATGTAACCCAACGAAATAGGGAAAACTTGGTCAAACCACCTTGTGTTTGAAAACACCAAGTAATATGCTCCTGCAATACATATCTTTAATGATTGGAATATAAGCATTATTGACTCCTTTCTATCAAGAACTTCTCCATAGCACTATCTCTTGGAAACTTTTATCATATGCTTTTTCTAAATCAATTTAAAATCATCATAATTGTAGCTCCTCCTTCATTTCACCCTATATTTTCCATCAAACCTCTGAATAAATGTATGGCCTTCCATAGGACCTTACCCGCATAAATCCAAATTGATTTGAGGAAACATTAGTATCACGCCGCCAACCTATGCTCTATAACTCGCTCCCATAATTTTAAAGTTATGACACATATAACTTAATACCTCTATAATTTCGTGCAATCCTGTGCATTCGCCTTTATTCTTAAAAAAATTTAGGGAATTAATACACTCATCTGCCACTCATCTGGCATCTTTTTAGTCTTCAAAAATAGTATTAAAAAAGTTAGTAAGCCAAAGAAATCCCTTCATCTCCTAAAGCATTCCCACACCTCTATTGGGAATATCATCAGGTCCAACAGCCTTTCCACCCTTCATTCTATTTAAAGCCTCTCCTAACTTTCAGTTTTACTGATACAGCCGATAAAAATAGAAATCTTTACTTTCATAGGTGCTAAGGTCACTATAGTCAATTCTTATTTTCACACTTCTTCATTAAAAAGATAGCAAAAATATCTCATCACCTTTGTTGAATATCATTCTTCTAAGAAAAGTAATTTTTTGATCTTCATCCTTAACCAACTTTCACTTGAACTAAATCCTTACACTTTCCATCTCTTGGTTTGGCTAACTTATACATTATATTAGTTTTATTTAATTCTATATATAAATCGCTTAAAAGCTAATATCTTTCTGCATGCATTATTGCTTTCTTAGAATCCTTACGAGCCACTATATAATTCCAATTATTCAGGAATTTTTTAAAATTAAACCAATTTTTATAAACAATCTTCTTATTTTAATCTTTTATTGCACAATGGATTCCACCACCAACTATTTACTATTAGGAGCTTTTCCTTAGAAACTCAAGCACATCTTTGCCATATCTAAATATCACTAGCCATTTTTCATCTCTCTCTTTTGTTGTAGAGAGAGAGAGAGAGAGAGAGAGATAGCTTTCATTTGTTACAGGACTTTTTCCATTTCAAGTCTTCAATCCACCATTTACTAGGACCATACAATTCTTCAGTCATAGAGAGAGAGAGAGAGAGAGAGAGAGAGAGAGAGAGAGATAGAGAGAGAGAGAGAGAGAGAGGGAGAGGGAGGAATAGCTTTGAAAAGAGATTTTGAAGCTGTGTGGCAGTATTATTTAATTAATTATTATTTAAAATATAAACTTTTTAAATATGATTTTATTAAAATTTTTATTCTTAATTAAATATTCATTATCTAATAATAATTATTAAATACTAAATTACCATGCAATTATTAAATTATTTTTACATTGCTAATGATCTAATTAATTCTTGTCAATGATTTTGCTTTTCCTAGCTCTTTTTGCACAATAAAAATGTTGCGATTGCCGCACAGTCATGACAGCGCACCTAACCAAATATATATTGTGTCTTATTGATTTAGCTAAAGCTAAAACTGAAAGCCTAAATGTGCTTAAATTTGAATTTTTTAGTGGCTTAATAGAACAATAAATTCGCCAGCGAGAAAACCTACTATAATTTTTATAATTCTTCATTTAAAGTTATTTATTAATCTAGAGAAGCCACCAACATTATTTTTTGGACACATGAAAAGTATCAATGGTTTGTTTTCCTTTTTACTCCTCTCTCGCGACTCACGAGTCACGACCTCGAGCACGGCTTTCATTAGGCCCCCCCTGAACAAAATTCTGGCTCCGTCACTGCCTATCAAGTTATGAATTTTTATGATGAGTTAATTTATACTTTAATTACTACAATAAAATAAATTATATATTTATGTGATTAAATTTTATGATATTATCAAGTTTTGAGGTGATAATATGTTTATTGAGAGTTGTAAAGAATTAAAATTTTTTAGATTCTGTTTGATGCAGGAAATCTGAAACTCTCTGAAAATCTAACTGTTGGGAGTTATGAGGAGCTCAACATCTATGGATTTGTCTAATAAGGAGAAATTTTGTTTAGTGGGAGTCATAAGAGGCCAGATTAAATTTGTTGCTTTCTATTCTCCAACATGAAGTTGATAATCCTTGTTTATTTAATTTTTCTAGCATTATTAGTTGAATTATGTTAACTTCAATTACCATTCTGCTTAGCACCGTGATTTTTTATATTGCATTTAAGTTTTCTTATTAATGCTTAATAAACAAATTATTTAAAATTTAGATTGATATTTGTGGCTTGATGAGCTGTTAGCTCACAAATATTTTGCTTTTTGTTTTAAGGATTTGTAAAAGAAAAAGAGTCTACTAGTTAGTTGTTTCAAGATTTTGATCTGAGTTAATAAAAGTATTTTTTTCTTTTAATTTTTGACACAATCATTACTAGTGTTTGTTATGTTCTATTTTTTTTAGTATGTAGCCATATATTATAGTTTAATCAATGAATATATAGTTTCATGATTAGATGAAATAAATTTTATGGATGAGTTTATTTTCAATGCATTGAATGTTAATGGCAGCTCTAAATTTATTGCCATTTTAAAGCTTACAATTGAAAGAAAATTCTAAAAAATTTATAGAACTAGATATTGGGATTCATCTATCACAAACCAATATGATAAGACTAGTCCAGTCTGTGGGTCTTGTCAGGTTAGATTATGACAATTTAAGTGAAAATAATTATCATGATTAAAACATCAAAACAAATTGCCTAAATAACATATTGAGATTTGTTGAATATGATAACTAGGCTTAGAGCCAACTCCCAACCAAATATTATTGTGTTATTGTAATAACCCTCATTTGCATTAGATTAACGACATGTTAATGATCCATATTAAAAATCTCACATGCATGAAAATTTTGTTAGGAGTGTTATAACGTTGTACTAGAGAGCCAGTGGTGCTGCCTTCTTGTATTAAGGGTTATGGAATGGGCAGTGCAGCAACACTAGAGAAATAACGTAATGGTGTTGGGACCTTTGAGAGGGTTGTGCCGCTATGTACTTTTTTTTTTAAATCGAAATCAATTACTTATTTTAAAACCTTAAGCCACCATCCCTCACCCCATTTGATGGTTGCTTGGCTGAGAACAAAATGAGAGGGGTGAGGGGAGAGGGGAGAGGGGAGAGGGGAGAGAGACAGAATGAATGAGGCTAGTATTTTATATCGTTCTAGTTGCAAAAGTTTCTCTGATTATGGTAGGTAATCTTTACCCTACACTCTTTTTTTGGTAATTTTGTTTTTTATGAATTTCTCTCTCAATTTCAATAAAAATGCATTATATTATGATTTAGATAATTTCCACTGTGTAACTTTTAATATGTTATAGATGAAATTATTATATGCATTTTGATATTGAGATTTTATCTAGTAGTTTTATATGTGTAAAATTTTAATTGAAATAATGAGAATAAAGGCACAACAAAAATAAATCAGAATTGTTGCAGGATTCCATCAAATCTAGTAAAATATGCATATGATATAGTCTATATGACATGACATGACATGACATGACATGCATACTAATATGAGTGCGCTTGTAGGAAATGCATGCTGATAGTATAATAATAAAATGATATACATATTAATTGCACTAGATACATACATGATTCATGATGCATGTTATCATAAATGGTGATCATATAATATGGCATGTGTGTGTTATTACAAGAAAGGATTGATAGTTATTGATTGATTTAGGTTATCAGAGTCGTATACCCTATATATGAGGTGAGTTAACAAGTTTTTTATTTAAATAATAGGCTCATAGTGTAATCCAATACAAGATAAGAGTCATAAGTGACCATGAATTTGACAAAGATATGACTAATTTTGATATGCTCTACTTATATGATAAGATATGATACGACACATGAAAACATCATATGATTAACTAGCTATTCTGACTTGCATTAATATGAATATGACACTATATGCATACATGATATGACATGATATGATATAACATGATACATTAATAAAATATATTTTGAGTCTCATAAGGACATAAGACATATGATGCACATATTATTAAAACACGATAAATTTTACATGATAGATGATACATGCCATTATATATATATATATAATTCATTACATCAATAATAACCCATATATAAACCCAATCAAATAATTTTTTTAGGAGTCATTATAAGTCTAAATTAAAAATCGTCTTCACTATAATATAGATATTGTTATATTACTTTAATTATACTAATTTTTTTTCTAAATTTTGGGCATTGATATTAATCCTTAAAATATTGACACGTGTGAGATTTTGGGACTGTTCGGGTCTATTTTGTAAATAGATTTTACTAGAGTTTTCTATATATGTTAGGCTATTTTATGATTTTTTTTATAATTTTTAGATCTTTGAATTTAAAGTATAAAATGATTTATATGAATTTTTTGCTAAAAATTAAACAAATAGAATAATTATATTTATATTAATAATATTATTTTATTTCAAAATATCTTAATACATTAATATGTAATCCATTAAAATCCTTTTTAATTCTTTCATTCAGCTAATAAAGAATGGAATTAGAGAAATAAAAAGAAAAGAGAAGGAAAGGAGGAAGAAAGCTTATATTTGATGGTCATAGAGTGATTTTTATCTTTTATGTTGTTGGAAAATTTGCTCAGCTTGTTGTAAGAATCATTACCCTATTTATAAATTCAAGAATTTTTATGTATTTTGTGTTTTATACATTTTAATCTAGTCAAAATTTACAAAAATTGCGGTATTTTAATTTTTAGCAAACTTTTACCGCATATCTTTTAGTATGTGATATATGTTATCAATATGAGCATTTTGATTATAATATTATTAAATTTCACCTAGCAAAATGATGTTATTAAATTTTTTATAATTTATATTGAATAAATATTTGCATATTTTTATTTAAGCATAATGTTAATACATGCATTAAGAATGAAAATGGTTGTATAATTAGGTAGTAGCTAGTCGATATTATTGTTATAATAATATGATAATAATATATGTCAAGATAAGTATAAATTTAGTTTCAATATCATTGGCTGGAGGCTGACTAACTTATTGAGGATAGTGGGTCGACGGGCTTTCCTTTTAATATTATGATTTAGTGTTATCCTCTATTGATTTAAATGATACTGACTGTGAGTTATAAGGAGATGATTATTATATAAATGAGTAAAAAGTGACAACTATATTTACTGAGAAAATAATTTACTAATACTGATATGATACTAAAAATACTAATTAAGCCAAGATTTCTTACTTGTTTAGTATGACTATTAAAAATATGTCATTAAGTCATTGTTCATATTAATATATAATTTATTATTACTATATGGATTTGCTATTACTATATTATTTTACTATTACTATCATTGGTTCTATTGATGTTAATATAGACATTGACATTTTTTTTTATAATCCTACTAATTTACTGTTATTGATATAACCATTGATTTATAAGTATTATTGTAATTATTGATTTATTATTTTGATTACTGATACTGAGTATGTGATATACTGAGCATGTGATTAAGATAGTGATTAAATACATGTGTATAAGTTTAAATGATTTTATTATATTAATATGATTATGATAGTTCTTACCAATGTGGACCTCCGAAAGGACACCGCCGACTGTAGAGTGTAGAGGGTACATACGATCGCACCACCCTGAGGGATATAGATGATCACAAGCCTCCACACTCATCGCTAACGGGCTGATGGGAGGGAAGAAAAGATCGTGCATACGACTAACCATTGAGGATAACGGCTCTCACAAGTGCACCCGATGGGTAGTAATATACATGACCTGATCGTAACAATGAGTTTCCTCCACCTTACATATTAACTCGAGTAGGGTTTATTTATTATGAAATTTCATTTACCATGGGCGCAAGTCCCCGTGGTTAATTACATCTCGAGCCTACGGCCCGAGAAAACTCTTGATTAAGGATCCAATATTATTCTTCTCAAAAAGGGTGATTGATACACAAAGGGAGACTAGGAAATCCTACTCTAAAGGAAATAAAGAGAGCTCAAATGGCTTAGTCAACATGCACGGTTCATTTCAAACATCCGGAGGGACTAAGACAATGATAAAGTGGAGAAAAGAAATCATGCACTCAAAACATCCAGAGAGAAAGGATGGAAGTGGCGTCATTCATGTGACGCGGATAAGTAAGTTTATAGTTCCTTAAGAGAAGGGACTTACCCACTATTTAGGCATACTACGAGACACCCCATATAATAGCCTCAAATCCTAGATCTAAGGTGAGATTAGTGTTTACCCAACACTAACACCCATGTCCTAGCTAATAAACCTGGGCTTATATGCTATCTAAAAAGGGATGCCCACTAACCACCTAAGGGCTTCAAATTCATGTTATCTAGTCTTTATAAAAGATGGGAGGTAGATTAGTATTTTAAAAGTAGGGCCGATATCTAGAGAGTTTTCTTGGCCCTAGACTTATGAGGGGTGAATGCTCCTAGAGCTAATATAATTAAATTTAAATTTAGTTGATTTTAAATGCAATGCATGCTAGTTTAAAAGTCCAAATCATAAATGCTTGAGATTTTAAAAATAGGCTTATATAAAATAATTTTTAGAAAATACTGAGCCTCCCGAGTTCGGCACTTCATCCGCATAGGTCAGATTATCCGGACTATACTAGTAGGTGGGGAGGTGTATTATTAGAAGGAGAAAGAGAGATGCAATAATATACATATAAACCCGAACAATTCAAGCTATTTCCTAGGTTGTTAAGTTTCTAAATTATTTAAACCTTAAAATTTTGAAATTTAATTATGAGTAGAAAAAGAGTTTTGGTCCTTAAAGAGCCTAGCAGAAATCAGGCCAAGCACATACAAGAGAAAAAATAAATAAAAGCATGTAAGTTTTAATGCGCACAAAAAAGAAACACATCAATCAAAAAAATTCATAAAAATGTAAAGTCCAAAGTCTATGACAAGTGCCACATAAATATAACCCAGGGTGTGCAATAAAGTAATGGTGGTCAGGCCCCACCGACAACTACCTCGATTCTAATCCTAATAAATGACACAAGTTTTAAAAGCCGGGCATTTCATATTTAAGTCTCCATCTTTAAGTGGATCGTCCTTCTCTGGATCATCTCCCTTTGAATCATCTCCTTCGGGCTCTATCTAGTTCGTCCTCCAGAAGGGTACCTAAATGACTAAGAAATTCCCCGAGAAGGGGCCTTTCTTATTCTCTTTGGGTACCGGGTATTTAAAATGCCAAATTTTTTATTCTTTCACAACTCAATAATAATAAAATACATTACATTTTTGAAAAGAGAAAATCTAGACTCATACCCCTACATGCTTATCCTAATAAAAATTACAAATAATAGCACACAACATCCCAAGCAGTTTATATTGTGCATAAAAGGAAACACACTAGGCTACACTTTTTTAATTTTAAAGGGGGCTAAGTAGTCTCTGGAGCATCTACATAAAATATCATTAGTATTAAAGCATTAATGATTATGGTCCCCTTTTATTTAAGTGCTGCATGAGTGTGATCACCTGCATATGTCTAAGTTAGTATAAAAGTGGCCCTAACCCATGAGAATTCTAACACAAATCATAACATGAACAAAGTGCAATAACAAAATAAATATCATAACAAATACAACATAATAAAACAAAGCAAACTAAACAATCACTCGTGCCATATGCAAGATTATCACAAAAAGCAGAAAAGAAAGCAAGAAAAGTAAACACAGGCATTAATCCTAGAGTTAGAAGTGTTATCCTAGCACATCTATGTGTGTATAGTAGGCTTGTGTGGCTTTGGTTAGGTCATATGTAGGATAGTTAGTTCAGGTTGCCTAAAGTTCAAGTTTGTTTAAGGTTTGAAAAGAAAACTTTATTTAAAGTTCAAATATTAATGAATTAGAATCCATTTTAGTTAATTTAATTTGTTGATCCATTTTAATGCTTAGGGTAGGGATATTTGAAGTTCAAATTATATTAACCAATTTTGGAAAGTCTCGGGTCTTCCTAGGGGCTAGATTGAGGGGATCCAAAAGGTCCGTATTAGAAATAGGCAAGGTTTAGGGGATCTAACATTTTATTTAAATACTAGGTCTTACAAGGAGTAATTAGACTTTGAGTTTGGAGTTTTTTAGGTAAAGTTATGAATTTTAAAAATTTCAGGCAATTAAAGGAATTATCGAAATTGCCTAATTATGGGTTATTTTATGTTTTTGATCCAAATTAGTTCCAAACTGATTGGAATCACCCCCAAAGGTCAGAAATGACCCAAAGAAGTGTTCACAAGTTTTTGGGGAAAATTTAGAATTTTTAATAATGTTTAATTATCTAATAGAAGCAAAAAGGTAAATTTTCGTTAAAGTTAAATTAAGGGTAAGATTGAAGTTAAACTAAGAGACTCTAATTATCTAAGGTTAAGGGATGAATTGTAAACAATTTGAAGTAATATGAAGAATTTTTTGAGTTGAAATGGATTTATTACAATTTTTGAATGTTATCGAGGCTTAATTAACCAATAAATTAGGGTTTGTTAATTAAGGGTTCCAAAGGCTATTAAAAATTCCTAGAAAATTCTAAGAGAATTAGGGTGTCACTAAGTTTAAATATTGAAAGTTTCAAGTCATTCGGTGATCTTTCCTAGCTCCTAATTTTTTTTTATGTTTGCTAGAATGGTCCTTAATTATTGTCCTTAAGGTGTCGCTATATTATATGGGTTTAAATCAAGTGTTTGATACTAACCCTTAAGATAACATGCAGGGAGTACATAAATAAATAAAAACACCCTTTTCTAGGATCTAAAAGCGCCTAGGATAAATGCTTGTGCATCTTACACATGCAAAAGACGATGAAAGAATAATTAAATGTGCTTATTGACGTAATTAGTGAATGCTTGAAATCCAATCATCCACTAATTCCACCTCCCCATGAATATTATCCATATGCATAACTCATGTTTAAAATCTCAAAGTAGATCTCCCCAAATTAAGAGATTTATTAATATGTATAATTTAAAAATATTTTAAAATACACAGATATTAAATATATAAATTTAAAAATAGGGTAATTCAAAATATTTCAAAGTAAATGCATACATAAATATATGAGAGATATACTGGTCACTCAAGGAGGTTAAAAAAAGGTTTGAAAATAATTTTGTAATTTCAAAATAATCAAGATATTAATTTATTAAGTATTATTTAAATAGCCACATAATTAACTAATACATAAATATGATAGAATAACTAATTATTTGGAATTTGGAAATATTTTTAAATTGAAATAAATATTTTTCTAAAAAAAGAGGTATTATACATCAAAATCTAATATAAAATGAAATATTTATGAATTTTAAAGTTTAAAGTATTTAATGTTTTTAAATAATTTAAATTTAATATTTAAAAAAATTATTAAATTAAATTAAATTAAGTATTAAAGATTTTGGAATTCAAAATAATTTGAAAAAAATAAATTTCATAAGTTTTAAAAAATAAATTAATTTTGAATTAATTAGTTATTAATTAAATATTCTAAGTAATTAATAATTAAGAAACATATTTTAAAATAAGAAAATAATTATTTAATTTAAAATTAAATGATAAAAATAATACTCCAATTTTTTGAATGACTTAACAAAAATAATTTTTATAGATTTTATAATAATTAAAATTTCAATCAATTAATCTTCAATTAGATAGTTTAAGTAATTAATAATTTAAAGAAAATGTTTTAAAATAGGAAATATTTAAATAAGTAAATTAATAATAATAATAAATCTTTGATATATTAACATAATTAGGAAAAATAGTTCTTAAAAATTTAGAAAGTAATTAGATTTTAAATTAATTAATTATTCATTAGGCAATTTAAGTAATTGATTAATTGAAATAATTCAAAATATGAAAGTATTTATTAATTTAAATAAAATACTTAAATAAATTATCTGATATTTTAAAATAATTTAATAAAAAAACAATTTATAAAAATATTAATATTTAAATTATCAATTAGAAATTAAAAATACATTTAAAATAAATAAAATACAATAATATATTAATTTTAAAATTAAAAACTAAATAAATTATCTAACATTTTAAATAATTTAATAATTTTTATATAAATTTAGAATGTATTTAACTTAAATATTAATTAATAATTTAAATATTTAATTGCTTATCAAATTAAGAATTACATAAAATAATAATAATATTAAGTATAATTAATATTTTTAAATAAAAAAATTAATAATATTAAAAAGGTTTTCTAATTTAAGAATAACATAACATAAATAAATTATTATTAATTATATTAAAATAATTAATAAAATTAATATTAAATTAATATTAAAGGTTAAATATTTAAAAATTATTAAGATAACATATAATTACCAAAATAAACTTAATTTTAGATTCTATATTTTAAAATATATTTTTAAAAAACATATTTATGAAAAAAAAAAATTTATAAAATTTTTTAATACAATATTAATTTAAATATAATTAAATACTTAAAATAGGTTTATTTAAATAATGTAAAATATATATGATATTTAAGGATAATTTTAATTTTAAAATAAAGATGGTAAAATCATGAAGAAAATTATATATTATATGTATTTTTTTAGATTCTAAAATAATTTTAAACTCATTTTTAATCTTTTTTAAAATGAAAAAAATATTCGTTCTCTCGAACAACTCAACAAAACGTAATGAAAATTTAAACACGAGTAATAAGAATGAAGAGCATTCTTGGGGGAGTGATTTCGCATTCTAAAATGAGATATATGAAAAATTATTTAGATCTATGTGTTATGACCTAAGGTAAGAGTTTTTTTAAGAATCTCACCGTTGGATCTTCAAGTTATTTATACGGTTGAGCTTGTAGATTATCCTCATACACTTCTTTAGTTGGAATCGAGTGTTAGATCTCCCTCGATTGATGAAAAATTGCTTTGAAAACTCTTTGTCTTCAGCTCACTGGCAGCTTTGACCGGTGGGTTTTTGACTTGGAAAAGGTGGAAGAGAGTTGAGAGATCTCACACCAAGAAGCTCGGGTTGAGAGCGGCTATGGAGAGAATAAAAGTCAGCCCCTCTCATGAACCCCTAAAAGAGCATTTAAAGGATTAAGGCCTAAGTTCCATAGCTAGGATTCAACCTAAGGTTAATTAGGAGGGAATTGAAGTGATTTAGCCGTGGGTTTGATTGCTTGATATAGGAACAAATTTAAGTTTATGAGAAAGGAAAAAAATTAAATTAAGCATATTAAATTAAAATCAAGCTCAAAATCAGATCCGATTTAGGTCAATTTGGGATTCAATTTAATTTTTCTCAAATTGACCCACTTAAATTTAAATAAAAAGATGACTCAAATCATAACAAACTCGATGCAACTAAGGTGGACTATTTCAGCTTAATCAAACACTATCGAGTCTAATTTAACTCAATATGAACTGATTTGAGCTCAAATTGGATTTGACTTGGATTAATTAAATTGATTAAAGGCCCTCGAGGGCACTCAAATAAAAATTGAGATCAATAAACGAATCCCCAACAAGTGCGGTGAATAAACTATCGAATCACACATATTGGCTTTGACCAAATGTGACAAGCAAAATGAAGTAAAGACTAATAGTAAAAGATCACCATAAGGTGAAAAAGTAGTGGGGTCTTTTCCTGGCCTTACTCTATATTAAGGGAAGATCCGAGGGAAGAACCCAAGAGAAAGTAGTAAAGTAAAGGATTATTGAATGGTGAATAAATAGTGGGATTCTCTCTTGGCCTTACCCTATAGCAAGGGTAGAGCGTAGGATAGAACCAAAAAAAAAAGATCACCACAATAGTGAAAAAGTAATGGAATTATCCTCTAGCCTTACCCTACAATAAGGGCAGAGCCAAGGGGAGAACCCAAGTAAGGTAGGTAAAGTAAAATGTCACCAGGTGGTGAATTTTAGTGGGGTCCTTTCTTGGCTTTACCCTATAGCAAAGGCATAGCCAATGAATGAACAAAAAAAAAAGTAGTAACATAAACCAGCTATCTGTCTAATCTTATCAAATCAGCAGGATAGAAGGTACAAAAGGGTGGAGAGGAATGCCTTTCAGGGGCTCTATCGGGCTCTCTCAACCAGATAATTCTCTATGTCTGCCTTACAATTTTAGTTTAGCAAACATAGATGGGCTAAATACTCATTCAATTATTTCAATTGAGTAAATAAAGAGTTGGGGTCTGACGCCCACCTGATCACGATAAAGCATTAGAGAAGTAAAAGGGTGGTGAGGAATGCCTCAAAAGGACTCTGTCGGGCTCTCTCAATTGGGAAATTCTCTATGTTTTCCTTAGCATTTTGGTTTAGTAAACATTGATGATCTCAATATTCACTCAATTATTTAAATTGAGTGAATAAAGAGTCGGGGTCTGACGCCCTCCTGATCACGATAAAGCATTAGAGAAGTAAAAGGGTGATGAGGAATGCCTCCTAGGGATGCTGTTGGGCTCTCTCAATCGGTTAATTCTCTATAACTTCCTTACCATTTTTGTTTAGCAAACATAGATGGGCTCAATACTCACTCGATCATTTCAATCGAGTGAATAAAGAGTCAGGGTCTAATGCCTGCCTGATCATGATAAAGCATCGGAGAAGCATCGGAGAAGTAAAAGGGTGGTGAGGAATGCCTCCTAGGGACTCTACTGGGCTCTCTTAACTGGGTAGTTCTCTATGTATGCCTTACTATTTTAGTTTAGTAAACATAGATTGGCTCAATACTCACTCGATCATTTCAATCAAGTGAATAAAGAGTCAGGGTCTAACGCCTGCCTGATTATGACAAAGCATCAGAGAAGTAAAAGGGTGGCGAGGAATGCCTCTCAGGGACTCTATCAAACTCTTTCAATTAGATAATTCTCTATGTCTACCATACCATTTTAGTTTAGCAAACATTAATGGACTCAATAATCACTCGATCTTTTCAATCAAGTGAATAAAAAGTTGGGGTCTGACGTCTATTGATAACGACAAAGCATCAGAGAAGTAAAAGGGTGGCGAAGAATGCCTCCTAGGGACTCTATCGGGCTCTCTATACAAGGAAATTCTCTATGTTTTCCTTATAATTTTAGTTTAGTAAAATTTAGATATACTTAATACTCACTCAATCATTTCAATTGAGTGAATAGAGAGTCGATGTCGATGCTTGCCTGATCACGATAAAGCATTAGAGAAGTAAAAGGGTGGTGAGGAATGTCTCCCAAGGACTCTATCGGGCTCTCTCAACTAGGTTGGTGACCTCTAAAAGGACACTGCTCAACTACAGGAGTGCAAAGGGGTATACAATCGCACTTATCCCGAGGGATAGAGATGATCGCGGGCCTCTGCTCTCCTCGTAAATGGGCTAATAGTAGGGCATATTAGATTGTACATACGACTAATCATTGAGTATAGCGGCTCTCGCCAGTGCACCCCGATAGATAGTAATATATACGACCTGATCAAAATAATGGGTTTCCCCCACCCGATACATTAGCTTGAGTGGGGTTTATTATATGTGGAATTCAGTTTTCCACGGGATTAAGCCCCTATGGTTAATTATATCTCAGGCTGGAGCTGGAGAAGACTTTTGATTAAGGATCCTATATTATCCTTCCAAATGGGATTGGTACAAAGGTGGAGACTAGAAAATCCTACTCAAAAGGAAGAAATGTCCAATTAGCTTAGTCAATATGCAGGATTTATACCAACATTTGGAGGGACTATGACACTAAGGAGAAACTGGAGAAAAAAAAATCAAGCACTCAACACATACATGAGTGAAAGATAGAAGTGGCATCATCCATGTGACGCAGATAAGTAGGATTTATAGTCCCTAAAGAGAAGGGACTTACCCACTATTTAGGCATACCACGAGAATGAATGTAATAGCCTTGAATCCTAAATCTAAATTGGGCTTAGTGTTCTACACACAACACTAACACCCGTGTCCTAATTAATGCAGTGTAAAACCTAGACTTACCTGGCCTGGATTGGGGAGCCAACTAACCACCTAATCGATTTAAAACTATGTTGTTTGGCCATTTATGAAAGATAGATGGGTGATTTAGTTTTTAGAAGTTAAGGCAGACATCTAGAGAGCTCCTAAGTGGCCTTGTACTTATGTAAGGTGAGTGCTCCTAGAGTTAATGCAAATAAATTTTAATTAAATTTATTTCTAATTCAATGCATGCTAGTTGAGAAGGTACAAATTATGAGTGCTTGAGATTTTAAAAATAGGCTTATTATAAAAAAAAAATTATAAGGAGACTAGACTTCCCCAAGTTTGGCACCTCATCCTCATAGGACAGATTATCCGAACTCTACCCGTATGTGGGGAAGTGTCTCATAGCACGGAGAAAAAAAAATATAATATTATGCATGCAACCCTGGATGATTCTAGTAATTCTCTAGCTTGTTAGGTTTCTATGTTATTTAATTCTTAAAAAATTAGAGTTTAATTACAAGTAGAAAATTTTTTAGTCCTTAAAGAGCCTAATAAAATTCAGGCTAAAATAAAGCGGCATGCAAGTCACCAATAAACTACGAAAAGTGAGCAACCCTGGAGGCAATTATTTATAAATGAACACATCAAAAATAATTAAATTAATTAATAAATGTCCAAAGGCCAACTTCCTTAATTACAAACTAGGATCTACATAAAATAAAGTGGCCGGGCACCACTGTCAACAACCAAGATTTCTAAGCTTAAGAATGATGCAAATGACTTCGAGTGGGATATTGGGTCTTCAGCTCTTCAGTCTTCTTGGATTTCTTCTCCTTGGACTCCTTAGATATCTCCTCCATGGACTCCTTGAATTCTTCATGGCTTGAATATCTAAACGAAGAGACAATCTCCCTTTAGAGGGATATTGCCTTTTTTTTTTGAAGATTGCAAAGAGCAACAAATATTATTAACCATTCAAACTACTTACAAGACGAACAAATCTAGAATTGAAGGAGGAACTTTATCACTAGAAAAATCATCCCAAAAGAAGGTAGAGAAATGAGCATAGTTAGCACAAGAATGAGCTAACTTATTACAATTCCTATTAGCAAAAGAAAAAATGACATCCTTAAAATTGGAAAGAAAATCTAAATCCTTAGGATTTAGAAATTCATTATGATTACAATTATTATTCTTTAAGGCGTTTTGAAATATCTTGATGACATTAAAATTATCACCTTCAATCACAATACCTTTGGCTTCAAGCATCCAATATTTGATATGATCTCTCAAAGATAAAATTGCTAATAGTTCCATTTGAGCAATATCCCAGTGATTAGTATGAAACTCAAACGCAGCAACGCCTCTAACTTTGCAGTCCCTGAAAATACCTCCAATGCCAGTACTATTGTTGAGAAAAATAGAAGCATCAATGTTAACCTTGATCCAACCCAGTGGAGGAGGATGCCAAGAAGATTGAGACAGCTTTAAAAGCAGATTAACATCCATGTTTTCACGGATTATACAGGTATTAAAAGATGAAATCGACTGAATGAGCTATAAAAGAGTTGCTATCATCACAACCACCATGGACCAATTGATTTCTGCTTTTCCAGCAAAAGAAAATAATAGAGCAGAGAAGATTTCCTAAAAAAGGATTATGATTAGCCAATCTGTTCAATACCTGATAGCATTCCTCCAATGATTCAAATTCAGGAATACAAAAATTCCATTCTGTCAGCAGCTTCAACACTTTCTTTATTAATACACATTTAACAACAATGTGTTATGTATTTTCAACCTCCAAACATCCTCTTGGACAGCAGTTTTGTTCTACAATTATTCTGTATGCAAGCATTTCAAGTGTTGGGATACCGTTCTTACTAATTCTCCACCAGAACATACCAATTATAGGCTTTAACTTTACTATTTTCCTCCATTTGAATGTTTCATCTTCATTGACATCTTCAAACTTCTTCTCATAACTAATAGCTGCAATAGATTTGTCGGATATCTTTCTAATACATTCCATGTTATCTTTAGAATCTTCTGAATAAATAGGAATAGAACATATCAAAGTGATGAGTAATTCACCAAAACAGGTTTTTAATTTACCAACATTCCAATTCCCATTAGTTATAAAATCTGAGACTTGGCTGAAATCTGGTTCAATAATAGAGACAAAGGTAGGCCATTTGTCTAACGATTTATCTAGAATCCATATATCTTTGAAAGTATCAATATACTCTCCATTTGAAATATTCCATCTCATCACCGGAAGTAAGAATTCTGCACCATTTTGAATTATTTTCCAGGAAGAAGAGCTGTTACTGTAGTTAATTCCATTCCATAATACATTCCCATATCTTGCTCTTAAGACTCTATTTAAAAGAGTATTTGGCTTCATGATAAAATTCAGAGCATGTTTAGACCTTAATGGTCCTAA
Organism: Dendrobium catenatum; assembly: GCF_001605985.2. Lineage (NCBI taxonomy): Eukaryota > Viridiplantae > Streptophyta > Magnoliopsida > Asparagales > Orchidaceae > Dendrobium > Dendrobium catenatum. The sequence continues at coordinate 198,631 of NW_021318869.1, forward strand.
TTTTTCTATTAAGGACTGTACTCCATAGCCTCCTTTATCTTTTGGTTTACACATTGTCCTCCATGAAATAAAATGCATGCCATAACTACCATCTCTTTAATTCCATAAAAAATCTCTGCACATCCTTTCTAATTTATATAAAATACTCAAAGGTATCAAAGAGTGGCTAGCTTGATGAGTAGTTAACGAAAGCACTGAGGAATTGATCAAAGTAACTTTGCATGCAAGAGAAATAAACTTTGTACCCCATATATTCAATTTGGCCGCTGATCTCTCAATTATTTTGTTGAAATCTGCTTTAACCAATCTCCTAAGAGCAATTTTAACTCCTAAACACTCCATTTCTTTCACCATTTTCATTTTAGTAATCCTGAGAAGAGATTTACATTCTCTTTTCTTCACATTTTTGCTGAAAATATTCGCAGATTTATTCAAATTCACCTTCTGTCCAGTCCAAGTGCAGTAATTTTCAAGATTTTGTTAACTTTCTTCAAACAAACCTTATTAGCTTTTGAGAAGATCAAAATGCCATCAGCATACATTAAGTGAGAAATTAAAGGTCCATTAGGACAAACTTTCATACCAATTCTTTTGCCTCTATTCCCAATTTCTTCAGTCAATAGTTGAGAGCATAAGATAAAAAGGAAAGGAGACAAGGGGCACCCTTGTCTAAAACCACAGTGAGCCTCAATCCACTTTGAACTTTCACCATTGATTAAAATAGAAAACTTTGGATTAACAACACATTCCAAAATAACTTTAGAAAAGGGTTTAGGAAATCCAAACCAATCCATCACTTTTTCCAAAGTAGCTTAACACATGCTGTCATAGGCCTGTTCCATATCAACTTTGATAGCTACCCAACCTTTTTTAGCTTTAGAATGTCTAAATTTATTAAACACTTCTTGAGCTAGATGTACTTGATCAGCTATGGATCTTCCCTTTATAAAAGCACATTGTTAACTAGAAATGATTTTAGGAAGAACAAAACTCATCCTATTTAGTATCATCTTAGCCACAATCTTGTATATGGTGTTACACAAGCTAATTGGATGGTAATTATCAGGAGATAAAGGAGAAGCAGTTTTGGGAATCAAAATCACACTGGTTTCCTTCCAAATACGACACATCATACCCGAATTGAAGAAGTCTTTTATGGCTGACCACACATCTTCCTTAATGATAAACCAATAAGCTTTAATAAAAGAATATGTTATACCATCTTTACCTGGTGATATGTTAACTCCCAAGTTTGAAATAGTCTCCTCTAGCTCGTTCAAAGAGAAATCTTCGCTAAGTACTTTGCAATCTTCTTCATCCAATTTATTAGAAGGTTCCGGCCAACCGTTCATGCTACAACTCCGGTATTTCCATTTGTTGTTGAAGTGTCTGATGAAAATATCTTCAATGTCTTGCCTCTCTTCACAGATAACCCCCTCTTCATTTTTTATCCCTTTAATACTATTGGTATTTCTCCTAGCCGAAGCATAAGCATGGAAGAATTTGGAATTAGTATCTCCTTCTTTTAACCATTGAATTTTAGCTCTTTTTTTCCACCACATACTAAGTCTTCCTAAAGTGTTGTTGAATTCAGTGATTTTAGATCTTAATATGCAGATTTTGAGATCAGATAATCCTCCCATTTCCATTTCTTCCTTTTGTAAATCCATAATTTCCATTTTTAGTTTATCTTTCAAATCAGACAACTTTTTATGTTTTTCTCTATTCCAAAAGAATAGAAACCTCAAAGTTCTTTTGAACTTAGTATTCAACATATCAGAAGCAGATCCTTTTGATTTTTTGTTCCATGCAGCTAAAACTATAGCATAAGAGCCTTTGTAAGACAGCCATGTATCTTTAAATACAAACTTCTTATTATTTGTAATTCTGGACTTCAAAATTTTAATAGAAATTGGACAATGGTCTGATGCTATCCTTGTTAAATGCTTAACCACCGCTGAATGAAGAAGATTTAGAGCAGCATTGTTGATTAGACAATATAAGGATGAGAGGAAAGAGAAGGTGCGGGAATTTAGAGAGAGAAGGTGCAGGAATTTAGAGAGAAATGAAATTCTGAATTTTTGTTTGGCGGTAACGGTCGGCAAGTTGATGGAGGAGGACGATCATCGGCTCATCGCCGGTGATCCTTCGAAGGATGATCGCATAGATAAGGAATTAAATTTGGTTCCCACCAAGATTGATTGTTCTTGTCATCCATGAAATTCAAATTCGATGACGACGAAGATGAAAGATGATGGATTGGAGATTTTGAATTCAATTCAGATAGGAAATATTCCTCTAATGAAACGCCAAGGTGCTCTGGTTATCAATGAAGGTGCAGTTTCATTGCCTTCAAAGTTTTTACAGGTGGAAGGAAAAGGTAAGGCTGTGGCAGAATTGGGAGATCAGGTAACACCTAAAAGCATGAAATCTTCGTTAATTTCTTCTGATAATACGACATCTTCTTCTAGAATGAAGATTTTTGTTAAGATGAATGTTGAATTGCCAAAATCAATGGATTCTAGATCTGTGAATCCTTGGAGTAGGAAGACTTATATAAAATTGGATTTCAAAGAAGATGAAGTGGTTTTGTTAGATGATGGAAAATCTGTAAAGCTTAATATGGAGTTAGAGGAATTAAACTCTAAAAAATTTCTAAATCCTTGGTTATCAAGGTATTCAGAAAGGATATTCCTCCTCAAATGGTGGCATGGGAACTACGAAAACAATGGAAGTAATTTGGTCAATTCCATTTTACAACTCTAGGAAGTGGATGGTTTTTATGTTTTTTTTCTACAAATGAAATGGTTGATGGTGTTCCTCGGGAGGACCTTGGTTCGTTAATGAACACATAATTGGGATGGAGAAGTGGTCTCCGGATTTCAAATCTTCTTCGACTAAGGGTCTTTCTTCTCCTATATGGATTAGATTGCCACATCTACCTCTCCAATGCTGGGATGAAAGAAATGTTGCTTGTATTGCTTCTAGAGTTGAAAAACAGTTAATGTTAGATGGAAATATGTTCAATTGGGGAAGAAGAGAATTTGCTAGAATTTGTGTGAGAATTCAATTAGATCAACCACTTCCTTTAGGAGTATGGCTGGACAGCTTGTGTGGAAGGTTTTTTCAAAAGGTGGAATATGAAAAGATTTCAGTTTTTTGTTTTTCTTGTGGAAATAGGGCATGTGGAGAAGGATTTTGTAAATTTGAAAGGAACACATAAGGAGAAGGTGGTGACTCATGAAGATACAGAAGATGTCAACAAGGCAAGGGACATATGAAATTCCAAAGACTCTTCTTATGGTCCTTGGATCTTGGTCAATAACAGGAAAAAGAGATTCACAAATCAAAGCAACAAATGGATTAATCCTAACTATTCCAATGCTCTAAAGAGATCAGTTGCATCAGTAGTTAAAATTAACAAAGCTCAAGGTGTCATTAATAAAGAAATATCTCAGAAGGTACCAGAATTAATAAATCCTACTTCCTTGCAATTAGAAGAAGGAGAAATTAGGAATTCTGTTTTGTCTCATGAGACAAACAATGTGGGAAAGGGTTGCTTGTGAACTCAGGTAGATCCTAAGGGATTACCTGCGAACTCAAGTATTCCCTATCAAGGTTCAGATGTCAAGAATCAGGAGGTTGTTATGGAGCAGCTTAATCATCAAAGTTCTAATGGAACAGGTATCATTTTAAATCCTGTTATCAGTACCCATTCTGTTCTGGATAAAAAAAATCTCTCGGAACCAATTGTTGAAATCACATCTTCAGATCAAAGTTTGAGTGATATTAATAGTAAAAACAACTTTTCTATACTATTAAATGATCATGAGGAAAATGATATTACTACTGAAGAAACGTTGGCTGGAAAAAGTTTACAAGAAAAGGAAACAAAGATAAAAGCTGGAAGAAATTCTAATACCAGAACTGTTATGGAGGAGATTCCTGCTATTGAGGAAGTTAAGTTCAAGCTGCAAAAAGAATTAAAGTCATTGGGGAATAATTCTTTAAAATTTAAAACAAGGAAAGGTGATCCCAAGAATATTTGTAGTGGGTCCATTCCCACTTCAAAGAAAAAATGAGTTTGCTTATTTTTTGGAATTGTAGGGGGGCTAGGAAAGTGGTGGCCTCCATATATCTAAAAGAAGCGGTGAAAGAAAATGATACTTTATTTGTGGGAATTATGGAAACTAAGGTTTCCTCTATGGAACCTATGGAAATCAAGAAGTTTATTGGTGAGCTGTGGGATTTTTTCCTGTATCCGGCTGCTGGCTTTTTAGGTGGTATATTGGTCTATTGGAGACAAGACTTAGCAATCTTTGAAGTTATTGAAGCCAATGAACAAGTAGTGGTAGGCAAACTGAAAATAAAAAAATCATCAAACTTGGATGATTGCATCAGTCTATGGAAGCAGAAATAACAGCAAAAGAAAATAACTTTGGAATAATATGGAAAATTATTACAATGATGATCATCCATGGATTATAGGAGGAGATTTTAATTATATAATCTCTCAAGATGATAAAAGAGGTGGTAGAAAGTTTTTCCATAATCAAGGATCACAAGATATGATCTCATTCATGAATAGAGGAGACTTACATGAAGTTGGGTACTTGGGCCCTAGATACACGTGGTGTAATAACAAAAATGGAGGAGGTAGAATATTGGAAAGGCTGGACGGATATTGCCTTTTCTCTTTGGATATTTAAAAGCCATTTGAACTCGATCTTCCAAATGGAAGAAGACTCTCTCTCTCTTAAGGATGCCTTCTTCTTTTGAAATTCGAGTTAGATAAGGATATCCAAACTCAAATGACATTTTCACAACTCAAACCAACATTAAAAATAATTTATATTAATAAAAAGTAGTAAATTCTAAACTCTACTGTAAGGTTATCCTAACAAAAATTCCCAAACAGTTATAATATCCCAAGCAGTTTATATAAAAATTAAAAATAACTCATACCAACCACACTTGGTCATGCTCTTAATTATTTTAAGGGCTAAGCAGTCTCTGGAGCACCTGTAGCAGCTATTATTTATGAATTTAGCCCTCATTTATTTAGGGGGCTGAGTAATTTCTGAAGCACTTGCATAAGATAATGTTAGTATTTAAATCATGATAATTACCCCCTTTTATTTAGCTCTGCATGTGCATGGACACCTATAGAAAATATCATTAGTATAAAAATATCAATCCTAACCTATGTATAAATCTAATGCACAATCAATTTTCAGAGTACAGTAAAAGTAAGCAAACACAATAATAATTTCGCTCACAACATGCAGTAAAATCTCAGAAAGTCCATCACACAATAGAAAAGTAAATACCAGCCTAGCCTAATTCTAGAAGTGGTGTCCTAGCAAATAATTCTATGTGTGTGTAAAGGCCTATGTGGCTAGGATAGATCCTAAGCTAGGTAGTTAGTTCAAGTTACATAAAGTTCATGTTTATTGAAGGTCTGAAAAGGAAAATTTATTTAAAGTTTAAATATTAGTGAATTAGGATCCATTTTAGTTAATTTAGTTTGTTAATTTATTTTTAATGCTTAGGATAGTGGTAATTAAAGTTTAAGTTGTCTTAGCCAATTTTGTAAAGTCCCGAATCCTCTTAGGCGTTAGGTAGAGGGGGTCCAAATTGTCACTATAGTAAATGGTCTAGGTTTAGGGGATCTAGCACTTTAATTAAATAATAGGCCTTAAGGTGAGTAATCAGGCTTTGATTTTACTGGATTTAGAGTTTTCTATGTAAAGATATGAATTTTCAAAGTTTTAGGCAATTAATTAATTATTAAAATTGCTTAATTAGGGATGATTTTATGGTTTTGATCTAAATTAGCTTTAAACTGACTGGAATCACTCCCAAAGGTTAGAAATGACCTAAGAAGGTGTTCCAAAGTGTTTGGGAAAAAAATAGAATTTTTAATAATTCTTAATTATCTAAAAAGGGTAAAAAGGTAATTTTTTAATAAAGTTGAATTAAGTGTTAGATTAAAGTCCAAATAAGGAGCCCTAATTATCTAAGGTTAGGGATTGAATTTTGTAGAGTTCAATCCATTATACACAACTTTTGATTTAAAATGGATTTATTAGAATTTTCTAAAATTATTGGGCCCAAATTACCTAATAATTAAGGTTTGTTAATTAAGGGGTCAAGAGAGTCCTAAAAATTCCTATAAAATTTTGGGATAATTAAGATGTTACTAAGTTTAAATGTTAAAGTTTTCATGTCAATCAGGGATCCATCTTAGCTCATAGAAGTTTTTTAAGTTTGCTAGACGGGTCTTTAATTTTTATCCTTAGGGTGTCACTACGTTAGAGGGATTTAATTTAAAGTTTTGTACTAACCCTTAAGAAAACTTGCAGGGGGTATAAAAAAAATAGTAAACACACCATATCCTTAGATCTAGGAGAGCCTAAACTAGGTGCTCATGCATTATACACATGCAAAGTAAGATAAAGTAAAAACTAAACTTGATTATCAATGTGATTAGTGAATGATTAGGACTTAATCATTCACTATTCCACTCCCATATGAAAGTTATTCATTAGTAAAACCTATGTTTAAAATTTCATGAAGTAGATCCTCCAAGATTAAAGTAATTTAATAATATATAATTTTAAAATAGGTTAAAATACATATATATTAAATATATAAGTATATAAAATTTAAAAAATAATATAATTAAAAATAATTTAGTTCATATGTGTATGAGGGATCCATTGACCACCCAAGTAAAGTTTCAAAAAGGTATTGAAAATAATTTTTAGTTTCAAAATAATTATTATATTAATCATTTAAATAATAGTTAAATAATTAATATATTAAATAATATACAAAATATAAAAAGAAAAATAAGTTTTGATATCTGAAAATATTTTTTAAATTAAAATACATAATGTTTTGAAAATTCTAAGGTATTACGTGACAAAAATGGACTTAAAACAAATTTGTTATGGATTATTGAAGTTTAAAGTATTAAAAAGTAATTTTAAAACAATATAAAATAAAAAAATATTTAAAATAATCAATAAATTAATATAATCTAAGAATTAATATTGATAATAATAGTAATAATTAAAAATAAGATAATAATAATATTTTAAAAAAGGTTTTTTACTATTTTAAAATAATTTAAAATTGAAACATAATTTTAAAATAATTTTAATTTTAAATGGAAGAGAATAAAAATACAAGCGATTTGATATATTATACATATTTTTTAAGATTTAAAATAAATTTTCTATGATTTTTTGAAGTTAAAAATAGGTTTTAAAATAAATTTAACATTTATTTTATTTAAAATAGACGGTGCCAGCCACGTGGGAGCTCCGAATTCATTCCGTGGTACTGAGACTCAATTTCGACAATAATTTCCAATGATTGTGTCATCACGCAATCATTTGCAATGATTGCCTCGATGCGGAAATCAACGCCGGATCTTTAACCACGTCGGCAGAGGATCCTCACCGTCTGATCTCCCGCTATTTGGAATTAATGGTGTAGATCGAGCCGGACAGGCGATGGAGTCACGAGATCAATTTTGAGGTTGGATGAAAGCCGTGCGATCAAGAAATCAAAGCCATTGATTACGAGATCAACGGCTTAGCTCACACGTAACGCGTACGTTACGTAAACTGAAACCATATTCTAATTTTTCGCTTCATTCTCACGATCTAATAGACCAAATCAATTGATATTTTAAACATTAATCCTATGAATGAAGATCATTCATGGGGAAGTAATATCACGGCTTAAAATGCACTTATTCAAAAGTTATTTAACCCTAAATATTATAGGATAGGGTTGAGCTTTTCACCTTGGTTTATGGACGGATTTAACCATTTAATAGCTTGTTGCACTTGTAGACTATCCACGAATCCTTTCCTAGTTGATGTCGAGCTCGAATTTTCCTTGGATTGGATGAGATTTGTGTAAGAAGCTTTCTAGCCTCGATTTGCTGGAGATTTTGTTGTCGGTGAGGTCTTGGAAGTGGGATTTGCTTGAAAAAGGTGGAGTGAGGTAGTGGGGTACTCACACAAAATCTCATAGCCTAAGGAGGTCTAGAGAGAGAGAGAGCAAGAAAAAGGTCCCCAACAAACCCTAAATCATCCTATTTAAAGCTCTAAACTATGGGTGGACAGTTAGAATCCAATCAAGGGTAGATTAGGAGAGAAACCAAGCCTTGGGCCATGGTTTTGAATTAGGCAGGTTTTGGAATGAATTAAAATGCATTAATGGGTCTTAAATTGAACTAAATTGATCAATTTAACTCATTTAGAGCTTGGGTTTGTTGAGAGAGTTGCTATTTGCATGTTTTACATTCTTACAACTTGTAAAGTTTTGATGATTCAAAATATTATTATTTTAAAATTTTATTTTCTCCTAAAAATTTTTAGAAGAATTATTTTTTCTCTTGTGTGGACTAACATTTCAGGATAATCAAACTCCAGACTAATGAAGACTTCAAATCAAAATTTAGCATGAGATAATTTGTAAATTGAATCTTGTACTTTTCATTGTATTGAGTTTGAGAGGGAGTGATTGTAATTAAGTAACTTAGCACACACACACTTGGGGAGATCCTTAAAACTCATACTAATCGTATGGGACGAACCATATTCATACGGGACGATCAAGTTAGTTATCCCCTCAGAAGGGCAATGGAACGAACAGGAAGTATGAAATTTTTTTTAAGTCCTGACCATCCAGACGAAATTCTATATTTGGCTCAAGACGAAATACTCTCTGTAAAAATTTCATCCAGACAAACTTCAATTCATCCCAGGACGAAATGCTCTCTGGAAAATTTTCATTCAGACGAGATTCTATATTCTGCCTAGGACGAAATGCTCTTTATAAAATTTTCATCCAGTCAATTTCATCCAGACAAATCTCAATTCATCCCAGGATGAAATGCTCTCTATAAAAATTTCATCCAGACAAACTCTTACTCGTCCCAGGATGAAAATGTTTTAACATTCCAAGTTTGATATCTTCCTGCATTTTATCAAACTGACCATGGTATAACTGTTCGTACCAGACCAACTTAGTTCGCACGGGATGATAATCGGGTACAAAGTCAGTTCATACCAATATACATTGGGTTCATATGCAACTTATTTAAGTAAGTTTGTCCAGGACGATCCACGATCGTACGGGACGGTCCACTATGTATAGACTTGATTATCAGCAATTTTTGAATAGTTTTTTGTGTATTTCCTATATAAAGTCCAACTAGAATTGCCTCTTAATCTTTTTGCCTACTGATATTCGTGCCAACTGAAGGGAGACTCAAGGAGTGAGTGTGAGAGAGTGTTTGAAGGGGGATTCTTACTAATGGAGCGTGAAAGATTCAATTGGTACTAAAAGGTAAGAATCTTTACTTATGGTTTTTGATTACTTCACTCTTTTATTTCTTCCTTCTAGATTTCTTGTAAGAAGATCTGTGTAAGAGATCTGGTTCTCTGCTGACACTTGGAGAGTGTGAACAGCCGAAGGGTTCTCTTCCCACACTCGGAGAGTGTGAAAGAACGAAGGGTTCTCTGTCTACACTTGGAGAGTGTGAAAGGATGAAGGGTTCTCTGCCTACATCGAGAGAGTGTAAAAGGATGGACAGTTCTCTGCCAACACTTGGAAGAGTGTAAAAGGATGACGGTTCTCTGCCGCACCAGGTAGTGGTGGAAGAGAGTTTTGTAAAGGCTTCTCCGCCTTGCTGTGGGTGCAAAAGGAGAGCCACTAGTGGTATTAGTGCAATACTCGGAGGATACCTCCGGGGAGTGGATATAGGTCGTGTTTGATCGAACAACTATAAATCTCGTGTCTTTTTATTTTTCGCTGCCTTTTAATTTTTACTGTATTAACTTATGGTTGAAAAATCTCTTTCTATAAAATTCACTAAAGTTAATTATTGATTTTAAATTTTTAAAAGAGGGATTAATTTTTAATTACCAATTCACCCCCCTCTTTGTTAGTCATTGGGACATAAGCTTAGCTTTAACAACCTAATTCATATTGAATAAGTATCAACAAGAGGTATCAGAGCGTTATTTCAAAATCATAAGTTTAGACTACTTTTTGATTAACATAGATGGCTATATTTAAAAATCAAAATACACCTGAGGGTTACTCTATAACTAGACCTCCATTGTTCGATAATATTCCTTTTAATTTTTGGAAAACACGCTTGTCTACATTTTTACAGTCACTTGATTACCGCATGTGGATCTTAGTTCATGAAGGGTATACAAAACCAACTAGACTAGTTGACGGAGTTAGAGTTGAAACACCTTCTAAGGACTGGACAGTAGAAGAACGTGACTTAGCACAACTAAATGCCAAATGCTTAAATAGTTTCTTATGTGCACTTAAATCAGAAGATTACATGCATGTTTCTACTTACAATAGTGGAAAAGACATATGGGATAGACTTTGTATAACGTATGAGGGGACTAATGAGGTTAAATAATCTAGACTTAATATCTTGTTGCATGATTATGAACTGTTTCGCATGAAACCAAATGAATCCATTTTTGATATATACACAAGATTCACACAAATAGTCACCTCTTTACATGAATTGGGTAGAAAACTTATGAATCCTGAAATGGTTAATAATATTCTTCATTATTTGCCTACTTCTTATGATGCTAAAATTATTGCAATTACAGAGTCTAAAGATCTAAACATTTTCTCTATTGACAATCTTCTTGGTTCGCTAATTGCTTACAAGTAAGAAGTTAGCCAAACAAAGATTAATTCAGGTGAACCACGAAGGACAAAGAATATAGCACTAAAAGTGGAGGAATTTGAGAGTGAACACTCACAACCTGAGAATGAAGATGACATCGAATTAATGACTAGACAATTCATAAGCTTTCTGAAGAGGAAGCAGAAGAGACGCCGGCAATGGAATCAAGGTAAATTTAATAGGAATGTCAAGGTTTCAAATGATGTTATTTGCTATGAGTGCAGGAAACCTGTACATATTAAGATAGACTGTTTAAAACTCAAAGCCACTCCTAACAAGGAGAAAGTAGAGGAGAAACCAATTGTGAAGAAGGGCAAGAAGAAATTGTAAAAAGCTTTATGGGTGGACTCAGCTTTGGACTCGTCAAAGACGGAAAAGGAAGAGGAAGTCACTAATCTATGCTTAATGGCCAATAATCTTGATCAATTAGATCAAGAAGAGGGCCGCTTTCACACAAGACCTCGTGAGACCATATGGTACCTGGACAGTAGATGTTCAAAGCATATGACTGGAGATACTGGACAATTCATATCGCTGGAAGTCAGGAGTGGAGGCAAGGTTACACTTGGAGATAACATCACAAGGAAGATGGTTAGGTCAAGTATGATTGGAAATCTTAAAAATTTTTATATTGAAAATGTGTTATTGGTAGAAGGGTTAAAGCATAATTTATTAAGTATAAGCTAGCTATGTGACAAAGGGTATTGTGTAAAATTTTTTCCTACAAGTTGCATATTAAGCCTAAATGAAAATGATGTTTTGAATGGTATAAGGTAAACAATGTGTATATGCTAGATTTAAATTACATTCAAACTCCTACTGCTTTTTATTTAAAAACTATTTCTGATGAATCATGGTTTTGACATAGGAGACTTTGTCACTCTAGCATGAAAAACCTTAGGAGGATTACCCAAAAGAACCTAGTGAGAGGTTTACCAAAACTAGACTTTACTAAGGACCACCTTTGTGATGCATGTCAATTAGAAAAAAAAAGGTGAAGTCCACTTTTCAGTCCAATAAGAATCTTAGAACTAGTAAACCATTGGAGATTTTGCATATGAATCTTTTTGGACCAGTTGAAACTGTGAGTCTAGGAGGGAAGATATATAGATTTGTGATTGTGGATGATTACTCTAGATTCACATGGGTTAGATTTCTATTTCATAAAAGTGAATCATTTGAGGAATTTAGAAACTTTTTGACTTGCATTCAACAAAAGCTAGGATGTGAAATTATGACTATACAAAGTGATCATGGAGGAGAATTTGAGAACAAAAGATTTGAGGATTTTTATAAAGAGAAAGGAATTGATCACAACTTTTCTGCACCTAGAACCCCCTCAGCAGAATGGGGTAGTCGAAAGAAAGAACAGAACATTAATAGAAGCCGCTTGAGCCATGTTGCTAGAATACTCACTTCCTAAATATTTTTTGACTGAGGCGGTTAGCACTGCATGTTATATTCTAAATAGGGTGAATGTGAGATCTAAATTAAATAAAACACCCTACGAGTTGACAAAAGAAAGAACACCTAATTTGTCACATTTGTATGTTTTTTGTTGTAAGGTGTTTATTTATAACAATAGAAAATATGCCTTAAGAAAATTTGATCCAAAATCAGATGAAGAAATTTTTGCATGATACTCAAGTATTGGAAAATCTTATAGAGTATTCAATAAAAAATCTTTGATAATCGAGGAGACCACACATGTTATATTTGATGAATCTGGAATTTTTGAAGAGCTAAATGTTGTAGAATTTGAGATGAGATTAACTCCCAAAACATTGATAAAATAAATTTGAAAGAAAATTTTGAGATAAAAAACCTTTTGCCTAGATATTTGAAATTTTTTAAAAACCACCCAAAGGAATTAATAATTGGTAAACCTAAGGAGGGTGTAAGGACTAGGCGTGGATTGAACAAAGAAGTCAATCATTCAGCCTTCATTTCAATAATAGAACCCACAAATATTAATCAAGTACTTTCGGATGAGTTTTGGATTTTGGCTATGTAAGAAGAGTTAAATCAATTTGTAAGAAATAAAGTTTGAGAATTAACTACAAGACCAAATGATCAAGGTGTAGTTGGAACTAAGTTGGTAATGAATGACTCAGGAGTAGTCATTAGAAATAAGGCTAGATTAGTTGCTAAGGGGTATAATTAAATTGAAGGGATTGATTTTGAGGAGACTTTTGCCCCTGTAGCTAGACTTGAAGCAATTAGGGTTTTGTTAGCCTTTGCTTGTTTTAGAGGATTTAAACTGTATCAAATGGATGTAAAAAGTATCTTTTTAAATGGGGTAATTCAAGAGGATATTTTTGTAGAACAATCTCGAGGTTTTAAAAATTCTAAATATCCAAATCATTTTTTCAAATTGTAAAAGGCATTATATAGATTGAAACAGGCACCTATGGCTTTATATGAGATATTGACCACCTTCCTACTTGAAAGATCATTTGAAAAATAAAGTGTTGATATAACTCTCTTTTTAAAAAAAGTTGGAAAGGATATACTCATTGTACAAATTTATGTTGATGATATCATCTTTGGATCTTCAAATAAAAATATTTATGATGATTTTTCTAAATAATGAGTAGTGAATTTAAAATGAGTTTAATGGGAGATTTATGTTACTTTCTAGGCTTTAGCATTAAGAAAATTGAGGAGGGTATATTTCTTAATCAGTCAAAGTATGTTAATGACATCCTCAAAATGTATGAAATGGATAATGCTAAACCTGTTAGTACACTCATGAGTTGGTCAGTTCAGTTGGATAAGGACCCTAAGGGAAAATATTTTAATCAAAAGAAATTTAGAGGGATTATTAGATCTTTGCTATACTTGACAGCTAGCCGATTTGATATAATGTTTAGTGTTTATTTGCATGCTAGATTTCAATCAGTTTCAAAAGAATCACATTTGACAGTAGTAAAAAGAATTTTAAGATATCTGTTAGGAACTCAGAACTTATGAATTTTGTATCCTAAGTTTAGCTCTTCTTTTGAAATAATTAGTTATTCCGATTCTGACTTTACAGGTTGTAGGGTGGATAGAAAGAGCACTTCTAGAACATGTCATTTTATTAGAAATTCTTTATTCTCTTGGTCCAGTAAAAAATAAAATTAAGTAGCCCTATCTACTGCTGAAGCTGAATACATTGCATTAGAAAGCTGTGTGGCACAAGTACTTTGGTTGAAACAACAGTTGATTCATTTAGGATTAACTATAGGCACTATTCCAATTTATTATGATAACACTAGTACTATTTTTATTTCTAAAAATCCTATTCAATATTCAAGAATTAAATATATAGACATCATGCATCATTTCATAAGGGATCATGTATCCAAAGAAGAAATTGAACTCACTCATGTTTCTACTAAAAATTAACTTGCAGACATTTTACAAAACCTTTATCCTTTTATACTTTCAGCGCATTAAGAACAAGGCTTGGAGTAATCGATTTGAATGCTTAATAAAAATATTTCTTCTGCAACATTGATGTGTGTTTCTTGTTAGTATTTTTTGAGTGTATCATTGAGTTTGTGATTTTTTTCTGTATTTTGAGTTTGTGTTTTTATTTTTCTATTGTGTTTTTATTGTATTTGTGTTTTAGTTTTGATTGAGTGCATGTTTTGAAAAATTAAGTGACATTCATCCAGGATGAAAATAGTTTCGTACAGGACGAAGTGTGTAGTGTGTCAACTATCGGATTTGAACCGTTTGCGTACAATTTTTCTATTTTTATTTTTCACTTCGTCTGTACGATCGTCACGATCATCAGAACAAAATGTTAAAATGACGGGACGATGGAATGATAGTTAAACGGATAAGATCATTTTTAATATTATATTCGTACGTACAAACCTTTGGTTCATCCTTTCGAACGCTTGGCGAGTCGATATGGGTGACGGTTTCAACTGCCATTAAAACGATCATAAATTTCTGATCGTCCAGGATGAACACCTGTTCGTCTGTAATATCGGTTTGTCAAAAGTCTGTACGAAAGGTCGCTTCGTAAGTTGTGTGATTACGAAAAGCCATTTTATTTTGGACTCATTCATTCATCCGTACGAAATTTGTTCATACAGGACGAACTGAATTTCATACTGTCACAACTCGGGCTTCCGAGTTTATGATTTTGATGATAACAAATAATATTTATTAATCTCTTATTTCTCCTAGTATTTGCAGTGCATATGTCTTTCTATGTTGACTAATATTTCAGGTACATCATGCACCGTTCTTTGAAGATTCAAGGCTCAAGATTGCATAGAATTGGTCGTATTAAATGAGTCTGTAATTTTCATTTATTGAGTCAAGTCTTGTAATGATGTATGTTAGTTTGTTGATCATGCACACAAATAGAGGGAGCAAAAAATGATTATAAATATTTTAACTTTTCTGTTCATCGTACTGTACGAATTTATTTCATACTGTACGATCTGGTGTAACAGAAATAAATTAAAATATTTTATTTTTCCTGGAAAAATTATTTTTGAATATAACTAATCGTACTGTACGATCACCACATCGTACTGTACGATCTGTTATAATTAGAAAGCCCGCCGTCCATTAAATTAGGCAAAAATTTGAATTTGAAAGGTTGTATAATCGTACTGTACGATCATAATCGTACTGTACGATGTTTAAAATATTGCCTAAGTTAATCCTGAGATTATTCAATCAAAATGGCTGAAATTTGTCATTTGGATCGTATTGGACGAACTGGATCATACTGTACAAACTGGATCGTACAGCACATCGTACAGGACATCGTACAGTACTAACAGGTCAATTTTTGCACATCGTATTGGACGATCTTGCGATCGTACAGTACGATATTTGACGCCCGAATTGAGTATTTTTAGGGTTTTTTGAGCCCTCTATTTAAGCACTCTCATAAGACTTTGTAAGAGTTTTTTTGGCAGCCACTGTGTCTTTGTTCTTTTGGAGAAAACTTGAAGAGAGGACTTGAAAGGGAGAGAGGAAAGGGTGAAGTTTGAGAGAGGGAGAAGATCCTTGGAGGGGGTTTCAAGGGAGTGTGAAGGAGATCACACGGTTGCTCCGACGAGCTTGCACCTCAGTACCATCGGATTCAAGGTTCATCTTGAAGGAAGTTTTGGGAAGAAGAAGATCTCATTGGTGTCAAAGGACCCGGCTCCTCCGCCGCACCGGGGAAGGTGGAAGTGATTGTGTAAGGGCTTCTCCGCCTAGCTGTGGGAGCTAAAGGAGAATCACTAAAGGTTTAGTGTAATACTCGGAGGGTGCCTCCGGGAAGTGGACGTAGGTCATGGTTTGACCGAACCACTATAAAAATCTTGGTGTGTTCTTTCCTTTATTTTTCTGCACTTTAGTTTTGCATTTATTTTTATTGTGGTTAATTGCGTGGATGAATTTGATTATATATCTTTTTATTGTGAATGAAATTCGCTTCCGCATAAAGTCATAAAAAGATATTTCTTTTCATTAAAAGAAGTTTTTAATCATCGAATTCACCCCCCTCTTTTCGTTCAGTAATTTCACATACGGGATGAATGTAATTTCATCTTTACGAACAGTTGTATTTTATTAAATTGACCAGCTTTGAACTCAACAGTCACACTCACACATCCCTTTCAGAACCCTTTCTTCCTTTAGATCTTATCCATGACAATTTCAAGTAAGCTACAAAAGGTTCTCGCCAAGGGTCCACATAAAAATTCTTCTAATAATTTTCTGTCTAAAGCGAATGAAGAATCTTTTCCTAGATTTACCTCCGCTAAGATCACCCCGTCTAGAGTTCTTATTTAGGATCAACTGACCTTTCAGGTAATGAACTTATTTTCTTCAACTCAATTTAGTCTCATTCTCACATTAGTCCATTTCTACAACAAAGAGACCTTTCATTATTTTTTAGCAAACATATCCTTCAACTCCGACCATTCTATAATCAAGTCCTTTTTTTAAGAAGAAAGTTGAAATCACCAAGGCTGACCTAGGAATCTTTTTGAACTTAAGGACTGAGGGAATTAGAGCCCATACCATGACCACTACTACTGATTTTGATTGGAGTGAAATTAATGAAGTGATTAGAAAAATTATATTTATGGAGCATATGCCTAAAGTGTCCTCTCTTATTCGCAATGCTTGTATCTTCCTGCATGTTCTTCGAACTTCCATAATTCCTAAAGCTGGTGATAGAGTCAACCTTACTCCTCTTCTTTCAACAGTAACCTACTTGATTATGACTAAGCAACCTATAGGTGAAGCCTAACTAATCCTTGACTATATTTATGGACTTTCTAAAATTGGTCATGTTGCCCATAAGAGAAAGAAGAACATTACCTTAGGACATCTTGTTGCCTACATTTTGGAGAAGAAGTATGAATTGGTTCATCCAATTGAAGATTTTGAAGAACCTCTGTACTACAATGATGTATCTTTTAGAGAAATCTTCAATAAAGATGAACAACGTAAAGCACATGTTATTAGTGACTCAGAGGAGGAACATGAACCTGCACCTGCACCTGCTAGTAAACCAAATTATTAGGATTTGGTTCAGAGATTTGATCGCTTAGAGTCTCATTTTGATCAAAGATTTGATCAAATTGAAACTCACTTACAATAGCAGGATGTTCAGTACAATCAGGACATGGGGTATATGAGAGAGAAGATGAATGATATTAGTTCCAACGTGCTTATGATAAGCAGTTATTTTAACTTCTTCAGTACTGTACCTCCTCCTCCTCCTCCTCCTCCTCCAGATTAGGTTTCATCAGAGTGATTCATGTACTTGGTTATGTTTTTCTTTAGTTGATGTGATTGTGATGTAGTAGTTTGTGATGTGTTTCATTATGATGTATTTTGTTTTAGTTATGCGCTTGTTTCATTTGATGTTTTTTTTATTTTGAGTTTTATGTGGTATTGATATCATTTTTTAGATTGTAATATCCATTATAATGATATCAATATAAGTTATCTTGTTTTGGTTTTAATCTTGTTTTGAAATGTGCGTTAGCCTATATGAAAATCCCTAAAATATTTGATCCTACAAGTGATATAACTTAAACTGCAACTCAAAATTAAATTCATTAAAAAAATCTAATTTTTCTAAATTTAAGTTTTGTTTATAACTTGATATAATTAAGATTGTCAATTTCATGTCTCTTATTAGACTACATTAATGCTTAATATTATTATTGCAATTGTGATATTTTCTTATTTTGTATTTCACTTTTCAATAAATATTGATGCACTTAGAAAAATTTGAAATTTTTTATTATTGATTTTGGAAAGATCAAGATTACTCTTGAAAAATATACAAATGTACAAAAATAAAAAAGGAACGCGCAATGGTTCATAATTTGAAAAAGAGGCATAAAATTAGCTCACAAGTAAAAAGATGCACAAAAATGTGCCACAGCTATCGAAAAAGATGCGCAAAGCGTTACATGTGGTAGTTATTTCTTTTCACAATCTTTTAATCTCTTAATTCAAATTAATTTTCTGTACATTTACATTTCATATTGAAATTTAAAATATACAAATTTTATATTCATCCTTTTTGTAATGATTTTCTTTATCTATGTTTCTAAATTGATTCATGTTTTTGATATATATTTGTTATTATCAATTTTATATCTCTTCTTAAATTCTATGAATCATTTTTATTTACCTAATGATTTAATTTTATTTGTAATATTTATTTCAATCACTTTTAAGGATAAATTATCAAAGGATTATCATATGACTGCTTACATTTATATCTTTTTTCTTCTTCTCTTTTTGCTGTTAACAAAAAGGGGGAGAAAATATTATTTGTATCGTATTTATGTGCTTGTTTGTATCGTATCTGTGTGCTTATTTTGTATCAAAAAGGAAAAGACAAAAGATAAAATTATTGTGAAATGCCTCTTTATTTTCATATGTTCAACAATTCATGGGGAGTTTAAAAAATTCTTAAAATTTGAAATTTATACAAATAATAATTATTTTGTCATCATCAAAAAGAGGGAGGTTGTTGAGAGAGTTGCTTTTTTCACATTTTACATTCTTGCAACTTGTAAAGTTTTGATGATTCCAAATATTACTATTTTAAGGTTTTGTTTTCTCCTAACACTTTTTAGAAGAATTGTTTTTGCTCATGTGTGGACTAATATTTCAAGATAATCAAACTCCAGACTAATGATGACTTCAAATCAAAATTAAGTATGAGATAATTTATAAATTAAAGCTTGTACTTTTCATTGTATTGAGTTTGAGAGGAAGTGATTGTAATTAAATAACTTTGCACACACATGCTTGGGGAGATCTTTAAAATTCATAATGATCGTACGAGATGAACCATGTTCATATGGGACGATCAAGTCAGTTATCCTCTCGGAAGAGCAATGGAACGAACACGAAGTATGAAAATTTTTCTAAGTCCTGATCGTCCAGAAAAAATTCTATATTCGGCCCAGGACGAAATGCTCTCTATAAAAACTTTGACCAAAAGAACATCAATTCGTCCCAGGACAAAATGCTCTCGGGAAAATTTTTGTTTAGACGAAATTCTATATTCAGCCCAAGACAAAATGCTCTCTATAAAAATTTCATCCAAACGAACTTCAATTCATCCCAGAACGAAATGCTCTATGTAAAAATTTCGTCCAGACAAACTCTTATTCGTCCCAGGATGAAAATGTTTTAACATTTCTAATTTTGATAACTTCCTACAGTTTGTCAAACTGACCCATGGTATAATTGTTCGTACTGAATGAACATAGTTCGTACGGGACGATAATATGGTACGATGTTAGTTCGTACCAATATACATTGGGTTCATAAGCAAGTTATTTAAGTAATTCGTCTAGGATGATCCACGATTGTACGGGATGATCCACTATGTACAGACTTGAATATCAATAATTTTTGGATGATTTTTTGTGTCTTTCCTCTATAAAGTCCAATTAGAATTGCCTCTTAATCTTTTGCCTACTGATCTTTGTGCCAGCTGAAGAAAAAACTCAAGGAGTTAGTGTGAGAGAGTGTTTGAAATAGGATTCTTACTACTGGAGCGTCAAAGATTCACTTGGCACTCAAAGGTAAGAATCTTTCTTCATTCTAGATTTCTTGTAAGAAGATATGTCAAAGAGATCCAGTTCTCTGCCGATACTTAGAGAGTGTGAACAGTCGAAGGGTTCTCTACCCACACTTGGAGAGTGTCAAATGGATGAAGGGTTCTCAGCTCTCACTTAGAGAGTGTGAAAGGATGAAAGGTTCTCTTCCTACACCGAGAGAGTGTGAAAGGACGGACGATTCTCTGCCAACACTGGGAAGAGTGTAAAAGGACGACGGTTCTCTGTCACACCTGGTACTGGTGGAAGAGAGTTTTGTAAAGGCTTCTCCGGCTTGCTGTGGGTGTAAAAGAAGAATCACTAGTGGCATTAGTGCAATACTCGGAGGGTGCCTATGGGGAGTGGATGTAGGTTGTATTTGATCGAACCACTATAAATCTTGTGTCTTTTTAATTTTCATTGCCTTTTAATTTTTACTGTATTAACTTGTGGTTGAAAAATCTCTTTCTATAAAATTCACTAAAGTTAATTCTCAGTTTTAAATTTTTAAAAGAGGGATTAATTTTTAATTACCAATTCACCCCCCCCCTCTTGGTTAGCCGCTCGGACGTAAGCTTAGGTTTAACAACCTAATTCATATTGAACAAATATCAACAGGGTTGATCAAGTCAACATTTGTCTTGGTTAACCTGGTTAATTAAGTCCAAAGGAGGGGAGATTTGAGCCAAGAATGGATTTGAATTGATTTAAAATTAATTTGGGCTAAAAAGGGCCTAATGGGTCAATTTGGGTCAACCTGGATTGACCTGGTCAACCAAGTTGACCCAAATCATGAATCTGAGCTCAAGAGACTTGGTCTGATCCATGGGACTCAAAGGGGATGAGAGATTGATCCAAGGAGCTCTGAATTGGATTTGAAATCAATTAAAAGGAGTTTGGATCAATTTGGGGCCTGGTTGACTTTATTATTAGGTTGACCCAGGATCTGGGTCTAGGCTCAACAGATTTGGCTTGACTCCCTGAATATATTAGGAAAGGTCTTGGGGTCTATCCTGGTCAAATTTGACCAGGTCAACTCTTTGACCTAGGTTTGTGAAAAAAATAGGTCAATAAATGGACCCTCAACATGAGTGGTGAACAAACTATTGAACTGCTTGTGTTGGTGTTGACCGAATGAGACAAGGAATGTGAAGTAAAGAGCACAAGTAAAAGAGTATCAAAAGGGTGGAAGAAAAGGTAGGGGGACTTCTCCTGGCCTTACCCTATAGCAAGAGTAGAGCCTAAGAGAGAGTGAAGAGCATTAATATATAAGTAAGATATCACCAAATGGTAAATAAGTAGTGGGATATTCTCCTGGTCTTATCCTACAATAAGGACAGAGCCAAAGAAAGAACCTCAGTAAAGTATCACCACAAGGGTGAAAAAGTAGGGAGGATTTCTCTCATTGCCTTATCCTGTAGTGAGGGCAGAGCTGAAGAGAGAACCAAGAGTAAAGTAGTAAAAAATAAAATGACTATCTGCCTGACCATATTGAAATAGCAGAATAGAAGGTGAAGGGGTCCCATCTCCTCCTGATCATTTCAGAACAGTGGATTGGGGTGACTCAATATTTACCTGAACATATCAAAACAGATAATAAAAGAGTTACAAAATCTTATGCATTTCTGATCACATAGGATACTCAGGGTAAAAGGTGGTGAGGAATGCCATCCAGGTGCTCTGTCAGGCTCTCTCAACTAGGTAAGTAAAACTAACTACCTGCCTGACCATATCAAAATAATAGGATAGAAGGTGAAAATGATTATGTCACCTCTTGATCTTTTCAGAATAGTGGATTGGCGTGACTCAATACTTCTGCCTGATCTCAACAAAAGTAAATAAGCCACAAAAATAGAAGACTGACTAGTCTTTAACAGGACATCCAAAGTAAAGTGGGGGTGAGGAATGCCTCATAGAGACTCTATCAAACTCTCTCAATTAGGAAAGTAAAACCAACTACCTATCTGTTCATTTCAAATAAAAATATAAAAGGTGGAAAGAATCCCGTCTCCTCCTGATTCTTTTAGAATATTGGATTAAGGTGACTCAATACTTCTGACTGACCTTAATAAATAGTAAATAAGCCATGAAATTAAAAATCTGTCTAGTCTTTAACAAGACATCCAGAGTAAAGGGGTGGTGAGGAATGCCTCCCAAGGACTCTATCGGGCTCTCTCAATTGGGTAAGTAAAACCAACTACCAGTCTGACCGTATCGGGATAGCGGAGTAGAATATGAAAAGGATATCGTCTCCTCCTGATCCTTTCGGAATAGTGGATTGGGGTGACTCAATACTTCCTCCTAACATTAGTGAAAAGTAAATAAGCCATGAAATTGGAAGTCTGCCTAGTCTTTAACAGGAGATCTAGATTAAAGGAGTGGTGAGGAATGCCTCCTATGAGCTCTGTCAGGCTCTCTCAACTGGGTAAGTAAAACTAATTATCACTTTGGCCGTATCAAGATAGCAGGATAGAAGGTGAAAAAGATCCTGTCCCTTCCTGATCCTTTCAAAATAGTAGATTGGGGTGACTCAATACTTTTGTCTGACCTCGGCAAAAAGTAAATTAACCACAAAATTAGAAGTCTGCCTAGTCTTTAACAAAATATTCAGGGTAAAAAGGGGTAGTGAGGAATACCTCACAGGGACTCTATCGGGCTCTCTCAATTGAGTAAGCTTTGACATCTGCTCAACCAGATTGGTCTTGCAAATGAGAGAGGGCTCAATACTCACTTGCTCCTATCAGGAGTAGTGGATAAAGAGTCAGGCTCTGATGCTTGCCTGATCACAACAGGACAATCAAAAAGGAAAATGGTGGTGAAAAATGCCTTCAAGAGGCTCTATTAGGCTCTCTTAATTAGGTAAGTAAAACCAACTACCTGTTTGTTAGTATCATAATAGCAGGGTAGAAGGTGAAAGTCATCTCAACATCTACTTGATACAGCACTTGAAGGTTCGATAGAGATGTTAAACCCTTATGAACTAGTACCGAGGCTAACACAGAGGGGGAGGGGGGGGGGGGGGAATTGGATATTAAAAATCTTTAACCAAAAAACAATTATAACCAAAACCATTATTTACCATAAAAATCAAAGTGCAAAAATTAAATATGGAAGCAATAATAAGAAAGAACATACTAGATTTATAGTGGTTCAGTCAAACCTTGATCTACGTCCACTCCCCAGAGGCATCCTCCTAGTATTGCACTAAATTTAGTGTATCTCCTTTAGCCCCCACAGCTAGGTGGAGAAGCCCTTATAGAATCACTTCCACCTTCCCCGGTGCGGCGGAGTAGTCGGGCCCTTTGACACAAAAGCAATCTTCTACTTCCCAAAACTTCCCTCAAGATAAACCATGAATTCAATGGTACTAAGGTGCAAGCTCGCCGGAGCAACCGTATGGACTCCTCTCCACACTCCCTTGAAAACCCCTCCAAGGATCTTCTCCCTCTCTCAAACTCCACCATTTCCCTTTCAAGTTCCCTTTTAAGTTTCCTCTAGAAGAATGAAGCTTCAATGGCTGCCAAATATACTTACTAAGTGTCTTATCAAAGCTTAAATAGAAGAGCTCCAAATTAGCTCTTAAATGCAACAAACCGACATTATCATCCAGGGCGATATAAATATCGTCCTGTACGATCAATACAATTTAATCTCAATCAGCCAGAGCGATTTGGGATGATTAGAAGGTTTTTGTTCATATCGTTTAGGAAGATATGATATCATCCTGTACGATTAGTTTAAATCCGCACATATAATCTGGAACATTGCCCTGAATAAAAGGTGGCTGATGTTGATCATCTAGGAACAACTAGGGTTTTTTTAACTGATCGTCCCAATGGATCCTGTGATCGTCTATGATGATATGATCGAGCAATCAGATCTTAATTACATTCCTTAAATACAATATTAATTTATGCATAATTATATTGTATCGTCTAGTACGATGTGCTGGATGATGTCCAAAAATAAAAGCTACCAAAATAGATTTGACAGCTGATTCTTTCTGATTTGAGTATATCATCCCGGGCGATAAAAACATCATCCAGATGATGAGCATAAAGATGGCTGCCTTAACCAGGATACCCTAATTAGGCTTTCTATTTTTAACTGATCATCCAGGCTGATTTATGAATCATCTCGAATGATATGACCAAAAATAGAGAACTCTAAAATATAAATAAGTGAGCAAGGTTACAAGCAAGCATACACTCTTATAAAATAAAAATAAATTAATGAAAATTACAAATAAAATATGTTCTGCCAAAACATGAGCCTTATAAGGTGCACTGTAATTCTAAAATATTAGTAAATATAGAAAAAAAAATATATTACAAATACAGGTAGATAATAGAAAGTGAGCAACAATATTTATTATTATCAAAAGCGTAAACTCATTGGCTCGAGTTATAACAATCTCCCACTTTTTTATGATGATAAATATTATAGGTTGGATTTATAAAAAAGGAAAAAACATTTTCTCCTAATCTCCCCCTTACTAGAATAAAAATTTAAAAAATAGGAGAAATAAAATTTTTGTTGTTTTTATATTTTTTGAAAAAAAGTTATAAAAAAAGATACAAATACAACAGTACATTTTTCCTCTTTGACATTGTCAAAAAGAAAAGGGGCACAAACAAACAAAACGAACCCTGATAAAAAAGCCTTTAAAATGAAAAAGTCACCTCTTGATTTTATTCAAAAACTTAGTCAGAAATGTATTGACAACGCATAATCCAGAAAATATTAGAAATTTAGAAATTATTACTCCAAGCTTAAGTTCTTTTAAAGGCTTAAATTTTTTTTAATCCAATATCTAAATCAAGAAAAAAATTAGGGAAAAAACACTAATTTTTTCAAAACTCCTTTCACAAAATATATCTAATAAATGATCAATGCAAAAATTGGTAAACCAGGAATCATGATTTTTAAGCTCAAGTACAGAAAATATCAAGGGTTTTCTTAAGCTTTAAGTAGTACAAGAAAAGTTAGCACACTTTTTATGGTCTCGTTTTATGCCTCTTGTCAGTTGTTTGGTGCACTTTGTGCATCTTTTAATATTTGATAGAATTTATATATTTTTATTAATTTGACGTTGTTACGCATCTTTTAATTTGGCATCATTGGCAAATTTTTTTTGCCTTTCAATCAAATATGCTTCCTTTTTATATTTTAAAAAGCTAAAGAAATTCCATTCTATTGACAAAACAAACTACTTAATTTAAGAAAATTATGAGGTGGATTCAACAACTTGCAAAAAGATTCTTATACGATAGATAAAATATAGGGAGATGAACAAGTTTAATTTCAAAATCCAATTTAAAATATGATAAAGATTTTGAATCAAAAGTAAAATAACCTCTTTTAGGAAACAGAGATAGGGAGTCAAAATCATGAGTTTTCTTCTTTTGATTATTTTTAGAAAAGTCAACCACAACTTACATATGAATTCAAGAAAAAAATAGGAGGTAGATTTTCCATTTAAAAAAAATGAACTTTAAAAAAGATTTTATTTAAAAAAAAAAGATGGTGATATGTGTGTATTGATCAGATAAAACATCACAAAAAGAAAAAGAAAAGGCAAAAAATTAAAATTTTAATGGAAAAGTAAAGAAAAAAGAATAAAAAAGAATAAATCCAAAGAAAAACACAGAAAACAAATAAAAATGAACAAAAAATGCATACATAGAAAAAATAAACACACAAATAATGGTTTAAACGTCATCTTGCTCCTAGTTTGATGATTCAGACGTTAGGTCTACCAAGGATATTTTATGCTTTTCATTATTTCCCCTTTTTATAATTTACTTAGCTTTACCCTTTTCTTTTACAGGATGAGTTCTCAAATTAGGGCACTGTTTTTCATATGTCCAGGTTTCCTACATCCAAAGAAAATAATATCAGAAAAAAACTTAACATTTTTACCATTTTTATATTTATTCAACTTTTGTTGATGCTTATGTTTTAGTGAGCTTTTCAATTTGCTAGATAAGTCATCTCTTTTGTCACCAACTAAGCTACTTTTCTTTGAGTCTTTTGCATTTAGTACTATCGTTTCACATCCATCTAAAAGTCTTTGGCCTAAACATTGCTCGTAGGCAATGAGTGAGCCAATCAAATTATCAATAGAATATTCATTCAAATTTTTTGAGTAAAAAATAGCAACCACTTTGGCATCAAACTTATCAAGTAGGCAACATAGAATTTTGTTGACTTTTTTAGAGTTTAAAAATGCTTTACCTAAAGCATGTAATGATATCACAATTTAAATAAACCTAGTACACATGTCTAAGATTGTCTCATAAGATTTCATGTAAAATAGTTCATAATTATGCATTAAAATATTTAATCTGGATTGCTTAATTTCACTAGTACCTTTATATATAGTGTGTAATTTATCTCAAATTATCTTACTAGTAGAGCACGTGGATACAAACATAAAATCATCATAATTTAAATAAAAAAAAAACAGTTTAATGATTTAGCATTTAATTGAGCAATGATTTGTTCTTCCCTACTCAGTTGATTAAAAGAAATATTAATTTTAATTCCATCTCTAATATGTAACGGTACAGAATAACCAGTTAAAATTATTTACCACATTCGTAAATCAATTGATTGCAAAAAAGTAGACATGCAAATTTTACAAAAATTAAAAATAATATTTTCAAACGAATGTGATCGTGTGATTGAATAACCTTTCGCAATATTATGATTATAAAAATTAGCGAAGGATCACAATTCAAAAAGTTTTCAAACTTAATTTTATGAATCTCGCTCTAATACAACTTGAAAGTGCTCTGATGGCACTTGAAGGTTCGACAGGGATGTTAAGCCCTTATGAACTAGTCCCGAGGCTAACCAAGAGGGGGTGAATTAGATAATAAAAATCTTTAACTAAAAGCATAATCATAACCAAAACCAAGATTCACTACAGAAATCAAATTGCAAAAATTAAATGCGAAAGCAATAATAAGAAAGAATACACCAGGTTTATAGTGGTTCGGTCAAACCTTGACCAGGTCCACACCTTGGAGGCACCCTCCGAGTATTGCACTAAACTCAGTGTCTCTTCCTTAGCCCCAACAGCTAGGAGAACAAGCTCTTATAGAATCATTTCCACCTTCCCTGGTGCAGAAGATTAGCTGGGGCCTTTGACATCAAAGAGATCTTCTTCTTCACAAAACTTCTCTCAAGATGAACCTTGAATCTGATGGTACTAAGGTGCAAGCTTATCGGAGCAACCGTGTGACTCCCCTCCACACTCCCTTGAAACCCCCTCTAAGGATCTTCTCCCTCTCTCAAACTCCACCATTTCCTCTCTCCCTTTCAAGTTCCCTCTTCAAGTTTCATCTAGAAGAACAAAGCTTCAATGGCTGCCAAAGACACTTACTAAGTGCCTTGTCAAAGCTTAAATAGAAGAGCTCCAAACTAGCACTTAAATGCAATAAACTGACGTTATTTTCCAAGATAATATAAATGTCATCATGTACGATTAGTACAATTTAAGCTCAATCAGCCTGGATGGTTTGGGGCGATCAAAAAGTTTTTGTTGATATCATCGAGGCCGATAGGATATCATCCTGTACGATTAGTTCAAATCCGCACGTAAGATCCAAACATCGCCCTGAATAAAAGGTGGCCGATGTTGATCGTCCAGGAATAGCTAAAGTTTTTTGAACTTATTATCCCGACCGATCCTATGATCCTCCAGGATGATATGATTGAGCAATCAAACCTTAATTGCTTTCCTTAAATACCATATTAATTTATACATAATTGTGTTGCATCATCCTGGATAATGTCCCGGACAATGTCCAAAAATAAAAGCTACCTAATAAACCTGGCGGTTAATTTTTTCTAATTTGAGCCTGTCGTCCCAGCTGATACAAACATCGTCTAGAATGATGAGCATAAAGACTATTGCCTTAACCTTGATGCCCTAATTAGGGTTTCTATTTTTAACTGATCGTCCATGTTGATTTGTGAATCATCCCATACGATGAGACCAAAAATAGAGAACTCTAAAATAGAAATAAGTGAGTAAGGTTACAAGCAAGCATACACCCTTATAGAACAAAAATATATTAATGAAAATTATAAATAAAACATATTCTACCAAAATTTGAGCCTTGTAAGGTGCACTATAATCCTGAAATATTAGTAAAGACAAAAATAAAAAATATATTGCAAATACATATAGACAATAGAAAGTGAGTCATAATATTTATTATTATCAAAAGCATAAACTCATAGGCTTGAGTTGCAACACTGTGTAGGGATGTGAGGGAGAAACAAAAGGTAAATGGAAGAATTCCAAGGGTAGAGTTATCTAAGGAATCTTAAGCTTGCGTTTTGGTAATTACAGTGTAGAGGATAAATTATCGTGGCCATGAGTATTCAAATGCCATCAAGATTTCTTAGGGTACCCTGAACCTACACAAAAGGTGAGGAAGACATCAAAACGATGTCTCATAAGAAAGCTGGAAGAGATACACCCTCAGTAGAGTGTGCAAAGGGACAGTCTCATTCCAAGGGAGTAAAAATAAGTGAAGTAGCGAGGGGAACCTCTGCTACGAAAAACTGGACTACACCTAGTAGAAAAATTCATCAAGGGAGCTATAGTGGTAAACCCATACTAACTAGTGGGGACCCTATAAAAAGTAGAAACAACATCAACCCATCCAAAGGACCTCTTCGGCAGCTAGGAGTCAGGTCTCAGTTGGAAAATAAGTGCTAAAAGGAACTAAGGAGCTGACTTTCTGTTAGAAAATCAAAGCTCACAAAAAGGTGATGGTAGCACATAAGTCATGATGCCCCATATCACCAAGTGAGAGGAAAAGAACCAAAGTAGTGAGGGAACACACTCACCACTAAGGACAACAACTCTAAATAGGATCGATAACTATTAAAAGCTCATAGTGGTAACACCCACAATAATAATTGAAACCCTATGGGAAGTGAAAGTGACCTCAACATATTTATAAGACTACTGTGGCGACTGAAAGTATTTTATAAATGGTAGGATAGGTCATGAAAAAGGAGTAGGAGGACTGATCTTCTGCTAGAATATCTAAGCTCTCAAAACAGTAATATTAATATCTCGGACAAGATATACCACATCACAACCAGGAAAATATCTCTAGGTAACAAGGTGATACACTCACTACCTGAGGATATTAATTATGAATAGGATTGAATAACATCAGATGGCCATCGAGGTAACAGCCAAATAAACTGGTGGGATCCTATATGGAGTAAAATCAACACTACCACATTTATATAACTACTCTAGCAGCTAAGAGTAGGGTACGAATAGTGAAGTAGGTTGGTAAAGAAACTAAGAAGCTGGTCTCCTGCTTGAAAATCAAAGCTTCTGGGATGCGATGCTAACATCTGAGACAATATACACTACATCACAACTAAGAAAACAACTTGAGGTAATAAGGGAACACATCTGCCACCGAGTATAGTAATCATGAGTGAGATATATGATCATCAGAAGGTTACAATGGTAACACCTACCCTAACTAGGTAGGACCTTGTGAAGAGTGAAAATAAACCTAGTACATCCATAGGAGTACTCTGGCAGCTTATAGCAATGTATGAATAGGAGAGTGGGTTACCAAAATAGGGCAAAAGGGGATTGATCTTTCCTAAAAAAAAATTCTAAGCCCATAAGGCGGTGATGTTGACATCTAAGGCATGATGTACCACATCACTAATAAAGATAATTAAAATCATGAAAGATCATAACCAGATAGGTATACACTCATCCTCGCAGTATACACCAAGGTGCTTCAAAGGAGAGAAAAGAAGAATTTTGGGGAACTCTTGCTCTTAGAGAGTATAATCAGGTTCCTCCTGTGACAAGGGAAATCGATATTGCTCTACTAAGAGCTTCCCTCTTTTTTTATCATATATATTTTTTATTTTATGTATTCTCAATCATAGATCCGGATTATCCCATAATGTCAAAGATAATATATAGTAGAGGGAACTTTTATCGTATCCATGAGTTATTACTAGTATGAGAACATCCTTTAATGATTGGAATACAAAGGGAAGGAATTATGAATAGTTTTGATATCCGAGGCCATATTCTCCACATGAACAAAACTGGGGAAAGAGAATATACAGGATCTTATAAAGAACTGAACTATTAGTTTTGATAACCAAGACCACATTCAACTTATGTAAATAAACTAGGGAGCACGATCATAATAAAATTGATGTATGAACAAAATTATAATTAGGATAGAGGATCAACACTACGAATCCTGACTAATATATGATAGTATGGACCTAGTATCCCATCTCCAAAAGGTCTAAACTAATGATTTTGATAAGCCCGATCACATTCAACTCGTACGAATTGACTGGGGCTACAACTATCAGAGCAAGACTAATAGGAAGAAGAAATTCATATTGGAATAGTGGATTACCGTCACCATACCTGACTAATGTAGGTGGGTGTGAACCCAGTATCACATCCTAAAAATAGACTTGAAACATTAGTTTTGATATCCCTAACCATACTTAGGGTGGTAAGTGAAACTGGGGGACTAAGTCCTGCAAAAAGGAGAACAAACTAAAAATTCTATGTGCTAGTACCAATGTGATTGATACACACAAATAGAAGTACAAACATCCCTACAGTGTATTAGAGTATCACCTTTAAGGATAACCTTATACTCTTTGTAATGAACATCATGTGGTAGAAGATAAATTATCGTGGCCACACAGACTGTAAAAAATTAAAAAGGATCCTTTCAGGGGGTACATATACAGA
Organism: Dendrobium catenatum; assembly: GCF_001605985.2. Classification (NCBI taxonomy): domain Eukaryota; kingdom Viridiplantae; phylum Streptophyta; class Magnoliopsida; order Asparagales; family Orchidaceae; genus Dendrobium; species Dendrobium catenatum. The sequence continues at coordinate 229,250 of NW_021318869.1, forward strand.
GGGATATCTACAGGCGATAGGGAGGCTCCCCTGTGACGTACTAGACTCAGGCATAGTACTTTTTCAAGTACTTCCCATTGATGACATGCATAGGATGAACATTATATTCATCAACAAGTCGGTAGACACCACCTTCATAAACTTGCTCTAAAGCGAAGGGGCCTCCCCAAATAGGCTTAAACTTACCACTTCGAAGCCGACATGAAATGATAGGCCTACATAAAATAAGAATTAGATCGCTTACGCAGAAAGCACGGGGTCTAACAAGGCAATCATGTGACCGGGCCATTTGGGCATAGTATAGCTTAAGGTTCTTATAAGCTTGTAAATGAAGCTCTTCTAAACCTAGAATCAAGCTCTTCCAACCTTAGTCGGGCATTATATTCATCAAATAATTTATAACTAACTACTACACATATTGAAGGGAGCTCGACCTCAAGTGGGAGGACTGCTTCAACCTTAAAAGCTATAGCATATGGGGTGCACTAGTAGGAGTATGGTAGGTAGTCCTATAGGCCCATAATGCTTCAAGTAACTTATCATGCTATTCTTGTTTATTTATAATAAGGATTTTTCTTATCAATTGCATGAGAGTTTTATTAAATGCCTCCACGAGGCCATTGGCCTTCAGGTAATAAATCGAAGATTATCGCTAATTAATGTTATGATGGCAGACAAATCTGACAATTTTGGTGCTTCAAAATAATAACCCATTATCAGAAATTATATGGCGTATAATACCAAAGTGTTAAACAACATTATCGTGAAAGAAATACATCACATCTTTCGATTTAACTTCTTTTCGTAGGATAGCTTCTGCCTATTTAGAGAAGTAATCAGTGATGGCTAAAATAAACCTATGATCCTTAGAAGGAGGGTCAATAGGTCCCACTACTTCTGTGCCCGAGCCCTCAAATGGCTAAGATGATATAGTAGGGTGCAATGGATTAGAGTGTTGGTGAATCACCTTGCTATGAATCTGGCACTGGTGGCACCTTCTAGCATGCTCAATATAATCACAGATCATAGACAACTAGTAGTAGCTAAGATGTTTAATTCTGTCTTTCATTTTAGGTCCGGACTGATGGGAACCATAAAGCCCTCCATGTATCTCACCCATGACTTTGCGAGCCTCTTCTTTATTAAGGCATTACAACCACATTTGTTCAAAAGAGCATCGTTACAAGGTATCATTTACATAGTGAATGATAGAGCTCTCTTTCTATTTTGAGCGATGAGAGATCTATCATCCGGAAGTCTACCATGCTTCAAGTATTCTATGAAGGGCAATATCCAATCTAACTCCTCATCATCAGCAAACATTGTGAGGGTCTTATCAAGAGAAGACAAGTCAGTGAGGCATAGAGCTTGACGATACAGGACAACAACATATACGAGGTTTCTAATAGGGTCAGCTAATTCTTTTGCTAACTTGGCCAAGGCGTCTGCTTTTCCATTTGCAGATCTAGGAATTTTGGTCAAAGTTACTTCTAGGATTAAGCTCAAGAGCTCAATTACTTTATTATGAAAGGAAAAGAGCTCAAGCTTAAGCATTTTGTAGACTTTAGCTATTTGATTTATTATTAGTTGGGAGTCTCCAAAGATTTTCATCCGCATAATGTTCATCTGAATGGCCAACTCAAGCTTAAAAATCAAAGCTTTATACTTAGCTTCATTATTAGTATGAGGTTCTAATAAACTATAGAAGTATTGTAGAGTATGACCTTCAGAGGATACAAAAATTTGGCCTAAACCTACCCTAACTTTGGGAGTTTCATTTTAATTTATGATTAACAGATGATGCACCACCAAAGTAAAACTCCCAAGTAGGGGACTCCAATTCATCCACACTCATGATTAGTTCATCAGGTAGATCATCATTGAGTGGGGAATCAGTAGGGATCGAGTGATCAGCTAGAAAATCAACTAGAGCCTATCATTTAACAGCCTGTTGAGGGACAAAAGTAATGTCAAATTGCAGAAGGATCATAGATCATCGTGCTAGATGACCTAAGAGGGTTGGACGGGTCATCAAGTACTACAAGGGATTGACTCGAGAAATTAGAATGATTTTGTGCGACAATATATAATGTATAAGCTTTTGCACTGCAAAGATTAAAGCTAAACATTATTTTTCTATCACTAGATATTTTAATTCAGCAGCTATCAATCATCTGCTAAGGTTATATAAGGCATTTTCCTTACCGTTTTTATTCTCTTGAGCCAATAGTGCACCTAAAGACTCATCTAGTGCCATGGTGTAAAGAGTCATGGCCTACTTGGGATGGGTGCAGCTAAAATAGGGGGGTTCATTAGGTAGTGCTTTATACTGTCAAATACCTCCTAACAATGCTCATCATAGTGGAATCGAGCATCCTTCTTCACTAGGGAAGTGAAGGGATGACACCTACCATAAAGATTAGAGAAAAATCTCCACGAGAAAGAAAGTTTACCCTGAAAGGATCTCAATTTGGTAACTTTTAGCGGGTTTCAAATCCATTATGGCTTAGATCATAGAAAGGTCTATTTCAATGCCCTAATTGTGAACTATAAAGCCTAAGAACTTTCCTACACTAACTCTAAATACGCATTTTAAAGGAATCATTTTCAAATCATATTTACACAGGCATTCAAAAATAATTTGTAGATCTCGAAGGTGATCTCTACAGACCTTGATTTTGAGCACCAAATTATCCACATAGCACTCAACTTGTTTGTGTATCATCTCAACAAAGATAACAGTTATAGCACGTTGATAGGGGGCCCTGACATTCTTGAGGCTGAAAGGCATCACCTTGTAATAAAATACACCTATAAGTGTATGTAATGCAGTGAATTTCTCATCCTCGGGTCCATCTTTATCTGATTAGAACCATATGAACCATCCATGAATGAGAAAATACTATGGGATTATGTTATTATTTGAATAGTTGCTATTTGAATGATTTATAATTGTGCAACTTATGTAGTTTTGATGATTCCAAACATTATTGTTCAAATGTATAGTTATCTCCTATCAATTTTAGAAGATTTGCACTTGCTCTTGTGTGTACTAACATTTCAGGAAAATCAGACTCCAGACTACGAAAACTTTAAATCAAATTCAATATGAGACTTTGAATTAATTTTGAAATGGAGTGATTGTAATTGAGTGAATAAAATCTCACACACACAAAATAAGGAGATCTTGAAATTCTATACTGATCGTACAGGACGATATTTATCGTACTGGACGATCTGTCAGTTATCTCCTATAGAGCACTTGGAACGAATAGGAACTTGCTTGAAAATTTTTTTTTTCTAAGTCCTATTCGTCCAGGACGAATTTTAATATCGTCCCGGACGATGGGTTCTCTGTAAAATTTCGTCCAGACGAATTTTACCATCGTACGAGGCGACCAGTCCTCTGGAAAAATTTCGTCCAGACGAAAATAATTATCGTACCGGACGAACAGCTCTCTGGAAAATTTTCGTCCAGACGAAACCAAATTATCGTCCCCGGCGATTGGTCCTCTGGAAAATTTTCGTCCAGACGAAATAAATAATCGTCCAGGACGATCGGCTCTCTGGAAAATTTTCGTCCAGACGAAATAAATAATCGTCCAGGACGATCGGCTCTCTGGAAAATTTTCGTCCAGACGAATAAATTTTCGTCCAAACGATAAACCGACTTAGAACAGTTTTCAGCAGTTTCTAGAACCGACCTTGTAATAACCGTTCGTACTGGACGAACCTAGTTCGTACAGGACGATCAGCTGTACGAAGTCATTTCGTACACATATACAAATTGGGTCGTTTCAGATCGTTTAAGTAAAATCGTCCAGGACGATCCAGGATCGTACGGGACGATCCACTGCGTACAGAATTGAAATTATGCAGTTTTTGGGCGGTTTTTCATGTCTTTTGTATAAATAGTCCAAATTAGACTGCCACCCAATCTTTTTGTCATTTGATCTTCGTGCCTATTGAGAGAATAGCCAAGGGGAGAGTGGAAGAGAGCATTCAAAGGAGGATTCCTACCACTGGAGCGAGAAGGCTTCACTTGGATTGCTAAGGTAAGAGTCTCTACTTGTGAAATTGGATTTCTTCACTCTTTTCTTTCTTCCTTCTAGATTCGTGTGAGAAGATCATTCAAGAAGGTCCGGTTCTCTGCCGACACTTGGAGAGTGTGAACAGACGAGGGTTCTCTGCCGACACTTGGAGAGTGTGAACAGACGAGGGTTCTCTGCCGACACTTGGAGAGTGTGAACAGACGAGGGTTCTCTGCCCACACTAGGAGAGTGTGAAAGGAAGAAGGTTCTCTGCCTACACTTGGAGAGTGTGAACAGCCGTAGGGTTCTCTGCCCACACTAGGAGAGTGTGAAAGGAAGAAGGTTCTCTGCCTACACTTGGAGAGTGTGAACAGCCGTAGGGTTCTCTGCCCACACTAGGAGAGTGTGAAAGGAAGAAGGTTCTCAGCCTACACTTGGAGAGTGTGAACAGCCGAAGGGTTCTCTGCCCACACTAGGAGAGTGTGAAAGGACAAAGGGTTCTCTGCCCACACTAGGAGAGTGTGAAAGGACGACGGTTCTCTGCCGCACCGGGTAGTGGTGAAAAGAGTGTTTTGTACAGGCTTCTCCGCCTTGCTGTGGGTGCTAAAGGAGAGTCACTTTGTGGTATTAGTGCAATACTCAGAGGGTGCCTCTGAGGAGTGGATGTAGGTCTGGTTATAGACCGAACCACTATAAATCTGGTGTCATTTACTTTATTGCTTTTACGTTTCCGCATTTTAAATTTCAGTTTTAACAACTCTGTGGTTGAAAAACATTTTTCTACAAACTTTAAAAGAAAATTTTATTTCGGTTCAACTTTATTATTAAGAGGGTTTAAAATTTTTAAAACTACCAATTCACCCCCCTCTTGGTAGCCGTGGGACATTTACTTAGGCTTAACAACCTAATTACTAGACTCAACA
>NW_021318869.1:241219-261824 GCF_001605985.2 Dendrobium catenatum
GGTTCTCTGCCCACACTAGGAGAGTGTGAAAGGACGACGGTTCTCTGCCAGCACTGTGGATTGTGTAAAAGGACGACGGTTCTCTGCCGCACCGGGGAGTGGTGAAAAGAGTGTTTTGTACAGGCTTCTCCGCCTTGCTGTGGGTGCTAAAGGAGAGTCACTTTGTGGTATTAGTGCAATACTCAGAGGGTGCCTCTGAGGAGTGGATGTAGGTCTGGTTATAGACCGAACCACTATAAATCTGGTGTCATTTACTTTATTGCTTTTACGTTTCCGCATTTTAAATTTCAGTTTTAACAACTCTGTGGTTGAAAAACATTTTTCTACAAACTTTAAAAGAAAATTTTATTTCGGTTCAACTTTATTATTAAGAGGGTTTAAAATTTTTAAAACTACCAATTCACCCCCCTCTTGGTAGCCGTGGGACATTTACTTAGGCTTAACAACCTAATTACTAGACTCAACATTTATACCCACTATAAGCATAAGGATAGGAAGTGGAAAATCACCAGGGTTTAACTCAGTGATTAAGTTAACCATCCACAGTTCATCTATGGCAAAAGTGATGCCATCTTCAATCTCTTATGGAGCATCAAGGACTTTGTCCTTATCACTATCCGGGTCTTCTTCATTGGCAAGAGAAACAACAGAGTGTGATTGGGAAACAGTATAAATATTTACATTATTAGACTGATTCAATCTCATATAACCTACACCTTCTAGGTTTTGAGGGAAATCAATTCACCAAATATGGGCTTACTATAAATCTTGTTCATCGGGCCAAGTAGAATGAATGAGACCCGCTCAATGTAACTCTCTACAATAAGAGAAAAGTAATGAGGGGAACTTTTAACCTCTATATCCATAGCGGTCTCCTCCGGATCCTAGCTCCTAGGACCCAGTGGTGTACCTTACTATGGGGTAACCGTGCTGGCCCAAATGTATCATATAAATGAGGTATAGGGCATTCACTAGTCCATAGTGCACCATCATTACTAGTGGAGGGAGTGTCAAAAGGTCTTTAATGGGAATCCTCAACTCTTATTTTGCATATTTGATGGGGAGAAGGCTGTCCACTAGTAGTCTGACGTTGGAAGTCTTCTTCCTTGTCTGAATTACTGTTAACAACTAATCCACCCTTAGGTATTAGATGGCCATAAAAGGTAAGATGCGAATCATCACCATGGGAATCTGGAGGTGATGAAGGGACTGAACGATGAAGGACATCAATCATTTTATCATTTGAAGAGTCAGACTTGATAGTTAAAAAAGAAGTGTAAAGGTGAGAGGGAGGAGGAGTCCGAGTGTCGTAGTTCCACAGCTCGCATGTTGAACCTCTACCTCTGCCTATACCTCATCCTCCCCTACCTCTATTAGGGGGAACATTGTGCCTCACTGCAAGCTGAAAAGGATCTCTATTAGAGCGTGTAGTAGAAAAACCTACCTCAATACTAACCTATAATATAACCTGTACTAGCGATTGTATAGGACCCTATGCAGGTGACTTCATAGGACCCTGTACAGCAATAGCAGGTGTCACTGGTGACTGGATAAGTGGAGGTTTATGAGTCTTTCGAGGTATATAATACTTGGCATCATCGTAAAAAGAGAGCTCATGCACAGAAAAGGGCTGGGTATCTACAGAAATGGTATACTTGATATCATTCCTCATAAACTTCATACATTGGTGCAAGGTAGAGGGCACCATTCCATACTTGTAGAGCCAAGGCCTTCCTAAGAGAGCCCTATATGAAGTGTCAGCCTCAAGTACATGAAACTTTGCCTCAGTTAGAAAATTTCCAAACATCAAAGACAGGATAATGGACCCTAGAGCATGCTGGCCTTAATTGTTGAAGTATTTCAACATAATTTTATTAAAAGTGAGCTTCAAATAACCTAGTGAGAGGCTCTTTAAAGCTTCATAAGTAAGAATGTTGACTGAAGCCCCTTGGTCAATAAGGACCTTATTCAACTCATAACCATTGACTTCTATAGTGGCATACAAGAGATGATTATGCTCAGAAGTCCCTAAGAGAAGGTCACGATTTGAAAGGTAATACATGGCATCTCTTTCAAATGGCATACATCCCCAACAAAATCAAAAGTAAAGAAGGCTATATAGGACTCCTGTTCAAGTAAGGCTTTCACCAATGTTTCTCTCAAGGGGACATCAACAAAGCAAATTAGACACTAAGAAGGGAATGAATTTTTCTTAAGTAAGCCAACACATTGTAATCCACTTCTAGGTGGGGGCCTTTCTCTTTCTCCTAAGACTGCTCTTGGGTGGAAGGGATAGGATCATCCTACTGGGTAATAATATTTTTATTTTTTTCTATTATGTTTTTAGCCATCCGAGGTGGAAGGACCTTCCCTAAACATAAATGAACTTCCTGTATTGAGTCGTCCTCAATAGGATATTCTTTTGGTTTAGTGGTGGTGGCTTGTGTTGGTTCTAAGGAAATTGTTTTGAGTGGGTACTTGGATTCATCACTCAAATCCATATAACAGCTACCCTCTGGAATAGTGAATACAGGTTCTTCATCAGACTTAGACTCATCATTACATACAGAATTATTTATATTATAAGAGATATGTAAGATATAAAAAGAGCGAGTACTAGAAGAAAATGAAGTAAAAGTAAAAGGTAAAGAATACCATAAGTAGCTAGAATCATCTTCTTCTAATATTGTATCATCAATAGAAGGGAGAACAAAGTCCTTAAACATAAGTTCTGGAAGGGGGCCTGTCTTCCTTTTTGAGGTTACAATAATCTTTTCTCTTTCATATATTTTTCTAGAGCAAGTAAAAGAAGAAAAAGAAATATGCTCATCTGGTACTACAACAAAAGAAGGAAAAGAAGAAATAGGTACTGGCGAAGAAACTAGAGCGGTAACTATCGACTTGGCCTGGGGAGGCTTCCTCTTAACTATCTATAAACTCTATACAGCTTGCTTAATCATCTACTTTGTCTTCTTAGAGAGTGCTAACTGCCACTCTCCCTCAAAACTGTGGGGTGACCTGCTACTGCTGCCTTGATTATAACTCTGACTGTCACTATGGCTGGAGTCTGAAATCAACTGCACTGTCTGAGTAGCCTTGCCCAAAGGTTGTACCAATTCATTGTCTTGAAGATGTATCTTCCCAGTGGTCATCAACCTCTCAATCTTATCCTTGAAAACATAAAAATTATCTAAAGTATGCCTGAAATATCTGTGAAAAGGATAATAGAGTGGGTTGTCTGTATGTCTGTCCCTCCTCCTCCACTCTATCATTTCTCGGGAATGTTAAGATATTCTTCTTAGTAAGGAATTTAAAGATCTTTCTCACATATTCCCTTTTGAAAGGGTATTCCTTACTAAGCTTCTCTTATAGGTAGTGCTGATTCTCTAAAGTTCTACAGGAGGGTTTAGGCTATACAGCTGACTGACTCGGTATGTCAGATGGCTGTGGCAGTACTGAACTGACTAAGGGCCTCTTGCCTTTATCAAGTGATCCATAGGTATTGTGTACCTCCCCTCTTCTAGGTGGAGATGCTCTTGAAGACTGTTGAGGTCTACGCTGTGGTTGACTCTCAACTTTAGGAGAGACTGCATCAGGTATGTTGTCCTGCAAGATGACAACATTCATTAGTAACTTCTAGAAGGTTCGTATAATGAATCCCTTGAGGTAGGGTGCTATCGGACCATCTATATTCTTCAGCAAAATCTCTACTGTATGCTACTCCTATAACTGAGGCTCACATTGTAGGCTAAGATTCCTCAATCTGACTGTATAATCCTGTAATGACTCTCGAGGACACTGTCTAGTAACCACTAACTCTCTTATTGTAACCCAGTGCTCTTCACTAACAAACATATGTATAAATAGCTACTCTAACTCTATAAAGGTTTGGACAGAGTCGTTGGGGAGGTCGGCATGCCAAGCAAATATCATCCCAACCAAACTATTAACAAACAGCCTCAACATTAAGGTATCATTCCCTCTTATATTATAATATATGACCCGATACTGAATCACATGTTGCCTCAGATTCCCAAGCTCATCAAATACTTTAAATCTTGGGGGAATGAAGCCAAGGGGATAGGGCTCCTACTCATACTCATTAGGGTAAGGATGCCTTGTACTAACAGCCTCTCCAATCTTCTTGGCAGTACTACTGGCTCATCTTTGGATGTAGTAGGGGTATCTATGCCCATCATATGGGGTGTAGCCCCTAAAGCTATCAACTGGACAGTCATCGCTGCCATGCCCTTAGCCATTTCATCCATCTGAGCTTGTAAGTGCAAGATTATGACATCCATAGCTTCTGATCTCAAAGATCCTCCTGCCTTGGGGTCTCCCTACTCATCCTGGTCCTTGGGCTTTCTCTGCTCATCCGAATGTCCCCGACATGTAATCACGTAGACCCAATGTACTGATATGCCCTCATCTGACTTATCTCTGAGTGTGTCATCCTCATAGAATTCCCAGTAGAGTGCCTCTAAATTGGGACTCATAGGGGAAGTGATCCTATAAGGGCTGGAAGCTAAAGCTGTCTCAACTCGATCTAGTGATCCATTAGGAGGAGCTACTACATCCACATCACAAGTCATTGGGATCACCTGACCGTACTATATCTACTGTATAATCTACTATATCTACTGGCTGAACTGCCTCAACTGACCGTACAATCTCAACTAATTGTACTATATTGACAAGGGTGTCCCCCTGTCAACTTTTCTAAACTCACCTATTAAGGAGGGGCTCGGTACGGGTAACCGGCTATTGAGGGGCTATTATAATTGGAATAATATGGGATTGAATAGGCTCCTACTATTGTATCTGTTCGTGGTGATATAGGCGTTATCTAATAGTAGGAGTAACTATCGGTGATCTAACAACCAGATTTGTATCAACGGATTGCTCAGGTGGATGTCCTCTTTACCATCTATACCTCTATCTCATAGTTTGTCTCTATAATCGAATTATAGCCTAAGAAATCTATTGGAGTAACCTCTCTCAACTGATAGGCCATTTGCCATGTGCTAAATGAATGATTCTCTAAATCCTTTGAGAGAGGGCTCAAACAGTAGCGTCCTAGTTAGAGTTAGAGTAGTGGTGATAGGAGGGGGTGCCGTAATACGGGCAACATCCTCCTCATCCCTACTATGTGTTAGTGGAGAGAAGCATCATCCCTGGATCGCCTCTATCTCAGATGCAACTACTACCTCAGGAGTAGGTGCGACTACAGTTGGTCGTGGTCTCCACTACATGGGAGCTACTCTCCTCTGAATGAACTCCTAGTGAGTCTCTGCCTCTACCATCTGCTGCCTATATGCCTCAGATGCATCTAAATGGAGTCTCCTATTAATGTTCCTCCTTGTCCGTCTCCCAAGGCCGGAGGTAGAGGAGGAAGTAACATCTGAACCCAAGCCTTGGTGGTAGAGGGAATAAGAACATCAGAAAGGGTTCGGGTCTGCCCGATGATCTTAGGGTGAGAAAGCAAAGCGAATAAAGAAACCCGATAGGAAGAATGCGAAGAAGCCTCGGTCTAGGCACCCCTCTTCCTAGTGAAAGTGGGAGAGGGAACCCGAACTCGAGGTACCTCAGCCAGAATAACAAGGGTAACAACAACAGGCTATTGGCACGAAGGGGCCAGAGCAACCTATATAATAGGTTCGATAGACACTAGCCACCTGACTGTAGAATACGTAGGGGGAATATGGAGTAGTCTAGGCTCTAGTCGCCTAACCACAGGGTGCACTAGCTGCATAGGAACGTGAACAGGACGAGCAGGTGCCCGGGCTGTCTGACAAGCAACTAGATGTTCGAAGGGACATATAGTTGCATGTCCTCTCCTTTAGGAAGGAGAGAATGCAATAGCCTTAGTAGGGGTGTGTCCGCCAAGGGTGATAAATACCGAGTCAGTGAAGGAACCAAAAGTGATTCCTCCAGCGGGAGGACTATTAAGTATGGACTCAGGAAGAGTCACCCATACGTTCAAGTCAAAGTTAAAAGTAATGGATGGTATGAACGAATACATGGCACTGCTGACAAGAAAAGAAATTTGAAATGTTAGTTAGAATTGAAATCATGAAAGAAGGAAGGAATGAAGATGGATGAGGGACAGAATAGCCTGCTAGGATGGAAAGAAGTAGAGTAGGGGGAAATGCTAGCTAAGAGGAAGGAATCCTAACTAAGAAAAGACCCTAATTAAGAGTGGGATGGACCTAATCTAAGGAGTACCAATCCTAGAGTACTCATAAGAAAGGATAATATATGATCCAAAGATGGAGAGAGAATCTGGTCCCACCGTGGTCGCCAAAAATATGTGGACCTCCGAAAGGAAATTGCTCAGCTGTAGAAGTGCAGAGGAGTATATGATCATACCTAACCTGAGGGATAAAGAAGATCGCGGGCCTCCGCTCTCCTCGTAAATGGGCTAATGGGAGGATAGATTAGATCGTGCATATGACTAACCATTGAGCATAACAGGTCTCACCAGTGCACCTTGATGGGTAGTAATATACATGACCTGATCAAAATAATGGGTTTCCTCTACCTGATATATCAGGTCGAGTGGAGTTTATTAGATGTGGAATTTAATTTCTCGCGGGTGCCAGCCCCTGTGGTTAATTACATCTCAGGTCAGAGCCCGAGAAGAATCTCGATTAAGGATCCTATATTATCCTTCCAAATGGAATTGGCACAAGGGTGGAGACCAAGAAATCCTACTCAAAAGGAAGAAAGGTTCAATTGGCTTAGTCAACATGTAGGGTTCATACCAGCATTTGGAGGGACTAAGACACTAAGGAGAAATTGGAGAAAAGAAAATCAACCACTCAATACCTACATGAGAGAAAGATAGAAGTGGTGTCATCCATGTGATGCAGATAAGTAGTATTTATCATCCCTGAAGAGAAGGACTTACCCACTATTTAGGCATACCATGAGAAGAGAAGGGACTTACCCATAATTTAGGCATACCATGAGACTTAATGTAATAGCCTTGAATCCTAAATCTAAATTAGGCTTAGTGTTTTATAAATAAAACTAACACTTGTGTCCTAACTAATGTAGCGCAAAACCTAGACTTATCCCGGCCTGGTTGGGGAGCCAACTAACCACCTAATCGATTTAGAACCATGATGTTTGGTCATTTATGAAAGATAGATGATTTGTTTAGTTTTTGGAAGCTAAGGTTGATGTTTAGAGAGCTCTTAAGAGGCCTTGTACTTATTTAAGGTGAATGCTCCATGAACTAATGCAATTAAATTTTAATTAAATTTATTTCTAATACAATGCATGCTAGTTGAGAAGATCCAAATCATGAATGCTTGAGATTTTAAAAATAGGCTTATTATACAAATTATTTTTTGAAGGAGACTAGACTTCCCCAGGTCTGACACTTCATCCTCCTAGGACAGATTATGCGAACTCTACATGTAGGCGAGGAAGTATCTCATAGCAAGGAGAAAGAAAAATATAACATTATGCATGCGACCCCAGATGATTTCGGTATTTTCCTAGCTCGTTAGGTTTCTATATTATTTAATTCTTAAAATTTTAGAGTTTAATTATGCATAGAAAATTTTTAGTCCTTAAATAGCCTAATCAAATCTAGGCTAAAACAAAAGTGGCATGCAAGTTACCAATAAACTAAGAAAAGTAAGCAACCTTAGAGGCAATCATTTATAGATGAACACATCAAAATAATTAAACTAATTAATAAATATACATAGGCCAACTTCCCTTAATTATAAATGAGGGTCTACATAAAATAAAGTGGCCAGGCACCACTACTAACAACATGGATTTCTAAGCCTAGGAATGTTGCAAATGACTTTGAGTAGGATATTAAGTCTTCAGCTCTTCAGTCTTCTTGGATTTCTTCTCCTTGGACTCATTGGATCTCTCCTCCTTAGACTCCTTGGATTCATCTGTTGCGGATCTATGAGTTATGATTTTGATGATAACAAACATTCTTTTTCTCTATGACTTCTTTCTACTAATATTTCAGGTCCACAGGATCAGACTGCAATTTGGAACCAGCTCAAGATTGGGTAGACTAGGTCTGTGTCAGTTTGTAATCTTTTTTTTCTTGAATCTGTTGTATTTGGTGTGGCATCTAATGATTTGTAACTTAGAAGATTTTTTGTTGTGCCCTAAAAGATTTTTATTTTTGGTAACATCGTCCGGGATGATATTTATATCATCCTGGACGATCTGACAAAAGTAGAAACCCTAATTAGGGCATCCTCATTAAAGCAGCCGTCTTTATGCAAAACACATCGTCCAGGATGATTTTGTATCGGCCAGGACGATCGGCTCAATTCAGTAAGAATCTTCCGCCACATCTACTTAGGAAAATCTTATTTTTGGACATTATCCTGGTGGATCGTCCTGGACTATAAAATATCATCTCGGATGATCCAGAGCAATTTTTCCAAAATTTTTCAGGCAGTTTTGGAAAGCAATTAATGGGGATTTCGTCTAGGCCGATCGTAAGATCGTCCAGGACGATTAGACATCGTCCAGCTTCATTTCAGGGCGATATTCATGACAATTTTCCTCAAATTTGAACTAATCGGCCAGGACGATATGCCTATCGTCCTGGACGATAGGCGGCAACTTGCATTAATGAGCTTGTTTTGAGAGCTTCTATTTAAGCTATGGAAAGGCATTTTGTAAGTGTCTTTGGCAGCCATTGTAGCTTCATTCTTGTGGGGGAAACTTGAAGAGAGAGCTTGAAAGGGAGAGAGGAAAGGATGGAGTTTGAGAGGGAGAAGATCCTGTGAGGGGGAGGAACTCAAGGGAGTGTGGTGGGGGATCCACACGGTTGCTCCGGCGAACTCGCACCTTAGTGCCATCGGATTCAAGGCTTGTCGCTAGGTAAGTTCACCAAATAAGAAGGTCTCTTTGGTGTCAAAGGACCCGGCGACTTCGCCGCACCAGGGAAGGTTGAAGTGATTTTGTAAGGGCTTCTCCGCCTAGCTGTGGGGGCTAAAGGAGAGACACTTGTTTTAGTTCAATACTTGAAGGGTGCCTCCAAGGAGTGGACGTAGGTCAAGGTTTGGCCGAACCACTATAAATCCGGTGTGTTCTTTCTTTTTACTGCTTTCGCATTTTAATTTCCGCACTTTATTTTTTGTGGTGATTTTGGTTTGAGTTTTAATTTAAAGATTCTTCTTTTTCAATTCACCTCTCTCTTTATTTAGCCTTGGGCCAGTTCTATAGAGCTTAACATCCCTAACGAACTTTCATCATCGTGGCTTGAATATCCAAATTAAGAGACAATCTCTCCTTAGAGGGGTATTGCCTTTTCTCTTTGGATATCTAAAATCCAGCTGAACTCGATCTTCCAAATAGAAGAAGACTCTCCCTCTTGAAGATGCCTTCTTCTTTTGAAATTCAAGTTGGATAAAGATATCCTAACTCAAATGACATTTTCACAACTCAAACCAATATTACAAATAATTTACATTAATAAAAAGCAGTAAATTCTAAACTCTCCGGTAAGGTTATCCTAATAAAAATTCCCAAGCAGTTATAATATCCCAAGCAGTTTATATAAAAAATAAAAATACCTCATGCCAGCCACACTTAACCATGCTCTTAATTATTTTTAGGGCTAAGTAGTCTCTAGAGCACTTGTAGTAGTTATTATTTATGATTTTAGCCCTAATTTATTTAGTGGGGCTGAGCAATTTCTGAAGCGCCTGCATAAGACAATGTTAGTATTTAAATCATGACAATTGCCCCCCTTTTATTTAGCGCTGCATGAGTTTGACTACATGTAGAAAATATAATTAGTATAAAAATATCGATCATAACCTATGAGTAAATCTAACGCACAATCAATTCCTAGAGTACAATAAAAGTAAGTAAACACAGTAACAATTTTGCTCAAAACATATCGTAAAATCTCAGAAAGTTCGGCACACAACAGAAAAGTAAATACCAGCCTAGCTTAAGTCTAGAAGTGGTGCCCTAGAAAATAATTCTACATGTGTGTAAATGCCTGTGTGATTAGGATAGATCCTAAGCAAGGTAGTTTCTTCAAGTTACCTAAAGTTCAGGTTTGTTGAAGGTCTAAAAAGGAAACTTTATTTAAAGTTTAAATTTTAATGAATTAGAATCCATTTTAGTTAATTTAGTTTTTATATTTATTTTTAATGCTTAGGGCAGTGGTAATTAAAGTTTAAGTTGTCTTAGCTAATTTTGAAAAGTCTCAAGTCCTCCTAGGTGCTAGGCGGAGGGGGTCCAAAAGGTCACTATTAGAAATGGGCAAGGTTTGGGGGATATAGCACTTTAATTAAATAATAGACCTTAAGGTGAGTATTTAGGCTTCGTGTTTGCTGGATTTGGAGTTTCCTATGCGAAGATATAAATTTTTAAAATTTTGAGCAATTAATGAATTATTAAAATTGCTTAATTAAGGGTGATTTTATAATTTTGATCCAAATCACATTCAAACTGATTAGAATCACTCCCAAAGGTCATAAATGACCTAAAAACGTGTTTCCAAGTGTTTGGAAAAAATTTGGAATTTTTTAATTATTTTTAATTATCTAAAAAGGGTAAAAAGGTAATTTTTGATTAAAGTTGAATTAAGAGTCAGATTGAAGTCCAACTAAGGAGCCCTATTTATCTAAGGTTAGGGATTTACTTTCAAAGATTTCAAGTTATTATAGGTAATTTTATGATTTAAAATGGATTTATTAGAATTTTCTAAATTTATCAGGCCCTAATTGCCAAGTAAATTAGGGTTTGTTAATTAAGGGGTCTAAAGAGTCCTAAAAAATCCTTAAAAATTTTGAGATATTTAAGATGTCACTAAGTTCAAATGTTGAAGTTTTCATGTCAATCAGGGATCTATCTTAGCTCATATAATTTTTCTAAGTTTGTTAGATGGGTCTTTAATTTTTGTCCTTAGGGTGTCACTACGTTAAAGGGATTTAAATTAAAGTTTTGTATTAACCCTTGAGGAAACATGTAGAGGGTATATAAAAGTAGTAAACACACCATGTCCTTAGATCTAGGAGAGCCTAAGATAGGTGCTCGCGCATCCTACACTTGCAAAGTAAGATAAAGTAATAACTAGACATGATTAATATTATGATTAGTGAATGATTGGGACTCAATAATTCACTAATCCACTCCCCCATGAATGCTATTCATTAGTAAAGCCTATGTTTAAAATTTCTTGAAGAATTTCCCCTAAGATTAAAAGTAATTTAATAATATATATTTTTAAAATAGGTTAAAATACATATATATTAAATATATAAGTATATAAATTTAAAAAATAATAATAATATAATTAAAAAAATTTTAGTTCATTTTTATATGAGGGACCACTGGCCACCCAAGCGAGGATTCAAAAAGGGTTTGAAAATAATTTTTAGTTTCAAAATAATTATTATATTAATTATTTAAATAATAGTTAAATAATAAATATATTAAATAATATAGAAAATATAATAGAAAAAATAAGTTTTGATAGATAAAAATTAATAATAATTTAAAATAATAATATAACAAAAATAATAATATTAATTACACTTAAAATAATTTAATTTAAAAATAAAAAGATAATAATAATAACAAAATAGTAACATATTGGTTAAAATAATACTGATTACAAATAATTATAATTAAAATAATGATAATAATAATAATAATTAAAATAATACTGATTGCCTTAGATTGGACGGGATTTGCATAAGAAGCTTTCTAGCTTCAGTTCGCCGGAGATTTTGACACCGGTGAAGTCTTTTCAGAGCTAAGGAGGTCTAGAGAGAGAGAGAGAGAGCAAGAAAAAGGTGGCAAGATTTTCTTGGAAAAGGCGGAGGAAGGTAGTGGGGGTGCTCACATAAAATTTCAAAGCCTAAGGAGGTCTAGAGAGAGAGAGAGAGAGAGCAAGAAAAAGGTCCACAATAAACCCTAAGCCTATAGGTGGATGGTTAGGATCCAATCAGGGGTGGATTAGGAGGGAAACTAAGCCTTAGGGCTGTGATTTGAATTAGGCAGGGTTTAGAATGAATTAAAATGCTTTAATGGGTCTTAAGTTGACCTAAATAGGTCAATTTGACTCATTTAGAGTTTGGGTTGACTAAGTCAACATTTAACTTGGTCAACCTGGTCAATTAAGTCCAAAGGAGGGGAGATTTTAGCCAAGAATGGATTTGAATTGATTTGGGCTTCAAAGGGCCTAATGGGTCAATTTGGGTTAACATGGGTTTACCTGGTCAACTAGGTTGACCCAAGGCATGGATCCGAGCTCAATAGACTTAGTCTGATCTATGGGACTCAAGGGGGTGAGAGATTGAGCCAAGAAGCTCTGAATTGAATTTGAAATTAATTAAAAAGTGTTTGGGTCAATTTGGGTCAACCCTAGTTGACCTGGTCAACCAAGTTGACCCAAGACCTAGGTCTGGGCTCAGCAGACTTGGCTTGACTCCCTGAATCCATTAGGAAGGGTCTTAGGGTTTAGCATAGTTAAATTTGACCAGGTCAACTCTTTGACCTAGGTCTACGAAAAAAAATAGGTCAACACACGTAATTCTTTATGTCTATTTTATCATTTCAGTTTAGCAAACATAGATAGGCTCAATACTCACTCGATAATTTCAATTTAGTGAATAAAGAGTCGGGGTCTGACGCTTGCCTGATCACGATAAAGCATCAAAGAAGTAAAAGGGTGGAGAGGAATGCCTCCTAGGGACTCTGCCGAGCTCTCTCAATCGGGTAAGTCTTTATGTCTACCTTACCATTTCAGCTTTGAAAATATAGATGGGCTCAATGTCCACTTGATCATTTGAATAAAGTGAATAAAGAGTTGAGGTTGTGGGGTGTGCCTCCCGGGGGCTCTGTCAGACACCCCCAACTAGGTAATTGAGTAAGTAATTAAGTGGCCAACTACCTATCTGACCCTTTCTAGGTAGAAGGATAGAATACGAGAGTCACCTCAACATTAACCTAACACAGTTCCGTGTATGGATGTGATTGAATAAGTAAAGATATATTAGGTGGGGTATGCCTCCTAGGGACTCTGTCGGGCATCCTACCAAGTAATTAAGTGGCCAACTACTTACCTATCCCTATCGAGGAAGCATAATAGAAGGTAAAAGTCACCTCGACATCAACCTAAGACAAATTTGCATAGGGATGTGAGGGATAAACTAATAGTAATTATAAAAAAACTTTTTAGGGAAAAAGTTGTTTAAGAGTTCCCAAACTGACTCCTAGTTACCTCATGGTAGAGGACAGAATATCATGGCCACGGGTATCCAGATGCCAACAAAATTCCCTAAGCAACTTTATCGAAAGATTTGAAGTAGTAGAGAGATGGCGGATATGGTTGGCTTTGATAACCCAGGCCACATTTGCTACACGAATGAAACTGGGGAGCACGATGATAACAAAATTGATATAAAAATGAAATTTATATATAGATAGTGGATCAACATTATCGCTCCCAACTAATGTGGGTTGGTATGGACCCAGTATCACATCCCAAAAAAATTTTGAGTGAATGGTTTTGATATCCCAGACCACACTTGGGGGTGTCAAGTGAAACTGGGTAAGATCAACTATCATATCATAATTGATAGAAGAAAGTAGTTTAAATAGGGACATTTGATCATCGTTACCACATCTATCTAACACAGGTGGGTATAGACCCAATATCACCTATCAAAAGGGTTTGAATTATTGGTTTTGATATCCCAAACCACACTTGGGAGTGCCAAGTGAAACTGGGTAGAACAACTATCATATTATGATTGATAGAAGAAAGAAACCCACAAAGGGACATTGGACCAACATCACCACACCTAACTAACAAAAGTGGATATGGACTCAGTATCACCTATTAAAAAAATTTTAAATTATTAGTTTTGATATCCCATACAACACTTGGGGGTACTAAGTGAAACTTGGTAAGAACAATTATCATATCACAAATGATAGTAAAAGGAGATTTACATAGGGACACTTGATAAACATTACCACACCTAACTAATACAATTGGGCATGAGCCCAATATCACCTATATATAAAAAAGGATTTGAATTAAGGACATTGGATCAACATCATCACACTTGATTAACCTAGGTGAATGTGGACCCAGTATCACCAATAAAAAATGGATTTAAATTATAGATTTTATGCACTAGTACTAATGTGATTGGTGTGCACAAATAGAAGCATAAATATCTCTACAGTGTATTAGCTTATGAGCTTTAAAGACAGCCTTATACTCTTCGTAGCGAATATTATGTGGTAGAGGATAAATCATCATGGCCACACAAACTACCAATAAGTAATAAGGGTCCTTTCAGGGGATATAAATACATATAGATATTTTAAAGGGGGCAATGAAGCTTGTTAGTCCGTAGAAAACAACCAACACTAGTGGAAAAAGTGTCAGAAGATTTTTGACTGGAATCCTCGACTCTCATTCCACACAATTAATGGGGAATAGGTCGCTTACTAGTACTCTAACATCAGCAGTGTCTCCTTCCTCGTCTAAGTTACTATCAACAACTAATCAACCCTTAGGTATCGAGTACCTATGAAAGGTAGGAAGGTGTCACGGTCTGCTCGGCGATCTCAGGATGAGAGAGCCAAGCAAACACAGAATCCTGACGGGAAGAAGAGAATTGATAAGGTACGGAATGACCAAAAAGGCCAGAAGGAAAGATACATTAGCTAAGGGAAATCCTAGCTAAATAGAGAACCTAACTAACAAAAGGGACCCTAACTAAGAGTAGCACGAAACTAATCTAATGAGTGCCAATAATAGAGTACACAAAAGAAAGAATAATACATGATCCAAAGATGGAGAGAGAAATGTGTCCCACCGTGATCGCCAGAAACCTGTGGACCTCCAAAAGGACACCACCGGCTATAAAGTGTAGAGGGTACATAAGACTGCACCACACTGAGGGATAGAGATGATTGTAGGCCTCTGTGCTCCTCACTAACAAGCCGATGGGAGTGTAGATTAGATCGTGCATACGACTAACCATTGAGGATAGTGGCTATCGCCAGTGCACCTGATGGGTAGTAATATACATGACATGATCGTAACAACGGGTTCCCCCACCCGATACATCAGCTCGAGTGGGGTTTATTTATTATGGAATTATGTTTCCCACAGGTGCAAGCCCCCGTGGTTAATTACATCTCGAGCCTAGGGCCCGAGAAAACTCTCAATTAAGGATTTAATATTATTCTTCCCAAAAAGGGGAATTTGTACACAAAGGGAGACTAGGAAATCCTACTAAAAAAAAAAGGGGCTCAAATGGCTTAGTCAACATGCACGGTTCATTTCAAACATCTAGAGGGACTAAGACATTAAGAAAGTGGGGAAAAGAAATCATGAACTCAAAACATTCAGAGAGAGAGGATGGAAGTGTCATCATCCTTGTGATGCAGATAAGTAGGATTCATAGTCCATGAAGAGAAGGGACTTACCCACTATTGAGGCATACTATGAGACACCCAGTGTAGTAGTCTCAAATCCTAGATCTAAGTTCAGATTAGTGTTTACCCAACACTAACACTCATGTCCTAGCTAAGAACCTGGGCTTATACCCTACTTGAAAGGGATACCAGCTAAACACCTAAGCACTTCAAATCCATGTTATCCAGTCTTTATGAAAGATGGGTAGGTGTTTAGTATTTTGAAAGTAGGGCCGACATCTATAGAGTTTCCTAATTGACCCTAGACTTATGAGGGGTAAATGCTCCTAGACTTAATGCAATTAAATTTTAATTTAGTTGATTTCTAATGCAATGGATGCTAATTTAAAAGTCCAAATCATGAATTCTTGAGATTTTAAAAACAGGCTTATATAAAATAATTTTTAAAAAAGACTGAGCTTCCCCGGGTCCGGCACTTCATCCTCATAGGTCAGATTATCCAAACTCTACCCACAAGTAGGGAGGTATCTTGTTAGAAGGAGAAACAGAGATACAACAATATGCATGTGACCCCGGACAGTTTCAACTATTTTCTAGGTCGTTAAGTTTCTAAATTATTTAAACCATAAAATTTTGAAATTTATTTATGAGTAGAAAAAGAGTTTTGGTCCTTAAAGAGCCAAGCAAAAATCAGGCTAAGCACATGCAAGAAAATAAACCTAAAAAAATCATGCAAGTTCTAATGCGCACAAAAAAGAAATACTTCAATAAAAATAATTCAAAAAAAAGTTAAGTCCAAAGTCCGTGGCAAGTGCCACATAAATACAACCCAGTGTCTGTAAAAAAGTAATGGTGGTCAGGTCCCACCGACAATAACCTGGATTCTAATCCTAATAAATGACATAAGTCTTAAAAGCTAGACATTTCTTATTCAAGTCTCCCTCTTCGAGTGTATCATCCTTCTCTGGATCATCTCCCTTTGGATCATCTCCTTCGGGCTCTGTCTAGTTCATCCTCTAGAAGGGTACTCAAATGACTAAGAAATTCCCCGAGAAGGGGCCTTTCTTATTCTCTTTGGGTACCGGGTATTTAAAATGCCAGATTTTTAGACTTTCATAACGCAATAAAAATGAATTACATAAGATTTTTTAAAAGAGAAAATCTAGACTCATACCCCTGTATGGTTATCCTAATAAAAATTACAAATAATAACACACAACATCCCAAGCGGTTTATATTATGCAAAAAAAGAAACACACTTGGCCACTCTCTTTTAATTTTAAAGGGGGCTAAGTAGTCTCTGGAGCATCTACAGAAAATAACATTAGTATTAAAACATTAATGATTATGACCCCCTTTTATTTAAGCGCTGTATGAGCGTGTCCACATGCATAAGATGAAGTTAGTATAGAAGCGGTCTAGCCCATAGACATTCTAATGCACAAACCATAACATGAATAAAGTGTAATAACAAAATAAATATCACAATAAATACAACATAATATAACGAAGCAAACTAACCAATCACTCGTGCCACAAGCAAGAACATCACAGAAAGCAGAAAAGAAAGAAGGAAAAGTAAACACAGGCCCTAATCCTAGTGCTAGAAGTGGCGTCCTAACACATCTATGTGTGTGTAGTAGGCTTGTGTGGCTTTGGCTAGGTCTTATGAAGGATAGTTCAAGTTGCCTAAAGTTTAAGTTTATTGAAGGTTTGAAAAGGAAACTTTATTTAAAGTTTAAATATTAATTAATTAGAATCCATTTTAGTTAATTTAATTTGTTGATCCATTTTAATTCTTAGGGTAGTAATATTTGAAGTTCAAATTATATTAGCCAATTTTAGAAAGTCTCTGGTCCTTCTAGTACTAGGCTGAGGGGGTGCAAAAGGTCATTATTAGAAATATGCAAGGTTTGGGTATTATTGCATTTTAGTTAAATACTAGGTCTTATAAGGAGTAATTAGGCTTTGAGTTTGATGGATTTGGAGTTTTTAAGGCAAAGTTATGAATTTTAGAATTTTTAAGCAAATAAAGGAATTATCAAAATTACTTAATTATGGGTGGTTTTATGGTTTTGATCCAAATCAGCTCCAAACTGATTGGAATCACTCCCAAAGGTCATAAATGACCTAAAAAAATTTTCCCAAGTGTTTGGGGAAAATTAAGAATTTTTAAAAATGTTCAATTATCTAATAAGGGCAAAATGATAATTTTTAGTTAATGTTAAATTAAGGATCAGATTGAAGTCCAAATAAGGGGCCCTAATTATCTAAAGTTAAGGGATGAATTCTAAAAAATTTAAAGTATTATGAAAAATTTTAGGAGTTGAAATGGATTTATTACAATTTTTAGAAGTTATCGGGGCCAAATTAATCGATAAATTAGGGTTTGTTAATTAAGGGGTTTAAAAGCTCCTAAAAATTTATAAAAAATTATGGGAGGTTTAGAATATCACTAAGTTTAAATTTTGAATGTTTCAAGTCATTCAGTAATCTTCCATAGCTCCTAGAATTTTTCTAAGTTCGCTAGACTAGTCCTTAATTATTATCCTTAGGGTGTCGCTAGATTATATTGGTTTAAATGAAGTGTTTGAGACTAACCCTTAAGATAACATACAGGGAATATATAAATAAATAAACATACCATTTTCTTGAATTTAGGAGGGCCTAGGCTAAGTGCTCGTGCATCCTACACATGCATAATGAAAGAATAATTAAATATGTTTATAAGTGTAATTAGTGAGTGCTTGAAACCCAATCATCAACTAATTCTACCTCCCCATTGAAAGTTTGTTAGGGATGTTAAGCCCTTATGAAATGGCCCAAGGCCAACAAAGAGAGAGGTGAATTGGATAACTTTAAAAGCAAAGATAAAACACAAACCAAAATCACCACAAAGAAAACCAAATGCGGAAATTAAATGCGGAAGTAAATAATAAGAAAGAGTACACCATATTTATAGTGGTTCGGTCAAATCTCGACCTACGTCCACTCCTTGGAGGCGCCCTCCAAGTATTGCACTAAAACAAGTGTCTCTCCTTTAACCCCCCGAAAGCTAGGTGGAGAAGACCTTACAAAATCACTTCCACCTAACCCGGTGCGGTGGAGTCGCCGGGTCCTTTGACACCAAATAGATCTTCTTCTTTGGTGAACTTTCCTCGAGACAAGCCTTGAATCCGACGGTATTCAGGTGCGAGCTTGCTGGAGCAACCGTGTGGATCCCCCTCCACACTCCCTTGAGTCCCCCCTCATAGGATCTTCTCCCTCTACAAACTCCACCCTTTCCTTACTCCCTTTCAAGCTCTCTCTTCAAGTTTCCCCCATAAGAACAAAGCGACAATGGATGTCAAAGACACTTATAAAGGGTCATGTCATAGCTTAAATAGAATATCTCAAAACGAGCTCATTAATGAAAGATGCCGATATTATCATCCAGGATGATACTAATATCGTCCTGTACGATCAGTGAAATTTAAGCCCAATCAGCCAGCATGATTTGAGACAATCAGAAGAAGTTTGTTCATATCATCCAGGATGATAATATCATCCTGGATGATCAGAACCAATCATGGAATATCGTTCTGAACATCGCCCTGAAAAATAGCTATCCGGTGTCCAATCATCCAGCACATCAGCCAGGACGATTTGGTGTTCTTCCAGGCCAATTTGATCGTTAAATCAATTGCTTTCCTTAAATTCCAGAGAAAAATTGGAAAATTTGACCTGGATCGTCTTGGACAATATTTTATAGTCCTGGACGATCCACCTGGACTATGTCCAAAATTAGGTTATTTCTAATTAGATTTGGTGGTAGATTCTTTCTGAATTGAGCGTATCGTCTTGACCGATACAAAATCATCCAGTACGATGTGTTTTGCATAATGACGGCTGCTTTAATGAGGATGTCATAATTAGGGTTTCTGCTTTTGGACAGATTATCCTGGATGATATAAATATCATCCCAAACGATGTTACCAAAAATAGAAATCTTTAGGGAGCAACAGAAAATCTTCCAAGTCACAAAACATCAGGAGCCACACCAAATACAATAGACTCAAGAAAGGAAAAAGTGTACAAACTGACTCATACCTAGTCTACCCAATATTGAGCTGGTTCCAAATTGCAGTCTGATCGTGTGGACCTGAAAAGTTAGTAAATAAGGCCATCGTAGAGAAATAAGAGTGTTTGCTATCATCAAAATCATAAACCATGAAAACAAATCTGCAACAATCTCCCCCTTTTTTATGATGGCAAATAATTCAATTTAAATTTGCAAAAATGGAACATTTTCTCCTAATCCCCCCCTCACTAGAATAGCACTTTAAAAAATAGGGGAGATAAAAATATTTTTGTTGTTTTAAAATTTTTGAAAAAAAAAGATACAAATTCAACAGTACGTTCTCCCCCTTTGACATTATCAAAAAGAAAGGAGGCACAAAAAACAAAACAAAAAAAAGATAAAAATGTTCCCTGATCGAGTGAAAAAATAAATATTTTTAAAAAGAAAAAGTTACCTCTTGATTTTAATAAAAAACTTAGTAGAATTGGATTGACAATGCATAGCCCAGAAAAGATTAGAAATTCTGAATTTGATAATCCAAACTCAAAAAAGGCTCAAAAACTTTTTAATTCAATATCTAAATCATAAGACAAATTAGAGAAAGAAATAGAAATTTTTCAAAACTCTTTTCATAAAATATATCTTATAGAAGATTAATGCATGAATTGTTGAATCATGAATCAAGATTTTCAAACTCAAGTATCGAAAGTATCAAGGGTTTTCTTAAACTTTTAAGAAGTACAATAATGGTAAGCATTAAATTTTGTGGGCTCATTTTATATCTCTTATCAATTTGAATGGTGCTCTTTGCGAATCTTTTAATTTTTGATACATTTTTGTGTATATTTTTCAATTTGGCGTCATTGTGCATATTTTATTTTTTGCATCATTGGCCAATTTTTTTTTTTTTTGATATACTATCTCTCTGAAATCTTAAAAACAAAAGTAAACCCATCCTATTGATAAAACAAATTCTTGATTAAGAAAATTATAAGTTAGATTCAACAACTTACAAAAGATTCCTATGCGATAAATAAAATGTAAGGAGATAAAAAATTTAGTTTCAAAAACCAATTTAAAAGATGAAAAAGATTTTAAATCAAAAGTAGAATAACCTCTTTTAGGAAATAGAGA
>NW_021318869.1:262524-279841 GCF_001605985.2 Dendrobium catenatum
GAGTTTTTTTTTTTACATAAATCAAAGCAATGCTCAAATCAATCCGCCTAAACATCTTATGAATTTATGTAATAATTAACATAAAAAAAAGTAACTAAGCATCACATTATATTAATATGAATAAATGAAATACTGGTAATGAATAAAAGTCACTACCAAAAAATGAGATCTATCGCAGCGCTTGTTATGGGCAGTTTGAAAACCGTCGGCAAAAGAAGGTATTAGCAGCGGTTATAACCGATGCAAAAAAGTTGCGTTTTTGCTTCTTAACCTAGCTAGTTGGGCGTTCGATGCGGCATTTCAATCCTTCTTTTCGATCCCGCCCCTTATCCTCCGTGCCTTCGCCCCTTTCTCCGATTTTGTTTCGATCGGTCGTCGCCGTCAAAGGTCGAAGTCCGGCCGTCCGTTCGTTAGCATCGAAGACCAAAGTTCGGTCGTTCGTTCGTGTCCAGCTACTTCGGATCCACCTGCTCGCGATCGGTTTGTCTCCTAACCTAGGGTTTTTAAATTTTTTTTGAATGCTTGTACATTAGGTTGAAGAAATATCATGTGCTTTTATTGTGATTTCTAAGGAAATAATTTCAAGTGGGAAACAACTATGATAGCAATGTGCATGTAAGCAATTATATATAAAATTCGGACTTTGCTCTGCCTACTTCTAATGAAATCGTTAAACATGAACTCCTGCAGCCCGAACAAACCATCCCAATGATGATATTGAATATAGATTTCTTATTATTATATTTTTTTCTATTGAGAGCCAACAACCAGCAGGTTTTTGCTTTTCATCTTCTCCAGCGGAATCCGTCTGCTTCGCGATGGTACAGAGCAGTTTAAAAGGTCCTTGCGTATTGTAGGGCAAGGTTAAATCCAACGTACATCTAATCTATGTGTGGGTACTGAAAATTCGGCCCCGGCCTCCCCGCTGCACTGACTGTGTTTTTTTGTTTTTGGCGAGGAAGTTTTAACGGAATAGGTTCCGGGGTAAATTTTGGTACACCCAATAAGATACATGGGATGATTTTGAAGATGACCAATATTGCCAAACTTGCTATCCAAATTCACAATTTTCATATACCTCTCATGATGCCCATGGTCTCACTAATCTTTTATACTATCATTGATCACATCATACTTCTCATAAACTACGTGATTACGATACCTATGATCACACTCATTTCATTTTTTTTATCAATCACATCAAATTTTGTATGAAACACACCATGAAATCAAAATTTATGTTTGTCTTCAAGCCATCATTACAAACCATCTGATCACTATCCACACACAATCATTCATTCAATCCTCAACCAAATTATCATTACACTTAATTACATCATCCACCACTCTCGCAAACTAAACAAAAACCCAATGTTTCTACTCAATTCCACAAACTCCACATTACGACGGCTTTAAAAACTCCACCAAATTCATTTGCTCCATCAGTCTTGCTATTTCGCCTACTTTTGTTGAGAATCATACCCAAGCTTAAGATTGATATAGTAACCAAACTTGAGTTTGATGACGAGCTAGAATTTGAGCCCAATTATATGTGTAAGCTTAAACTTAATCTATAGATTATGCCAATACTTGATTTTACAACTCTATATTGATTTGAAAATATTATTACATTGATCTATGAGCTAGAGATGTGAGATATCGTTAAGCTCAGGAGCCTCCAATCATTGTTCCTCAATTTCTATAGATAGAAATATAGGTTGTTCCCCCAATGTCCTATCACATTGCCTGGTCCATCACAAATTGACTTAGTTTTTCCAGATTCAACCATCAGATCATTATATAGGTGATCATAATACAATCATAATGTATGAAAGCATCTAGATTCTCAATTGGTTGAGTTACAAAATGCTCTCTAGTACCCTGTAATTTTTCTTACTCCACTCTCAATGTTATAAGTTGCTTTGTCTATTGCTATTACCCTAGCCATGTTATCATGGGACCCTCAACCATGCTAATGATTTGTTACGCTTGAATGATAAGTGGTGATATCCAGCTCCAAAACCCATATGTTATATATTGCTTGTTCAAATATCTCTCAACACACATGCTCTTTATGATAGGCATCAACCTCCTCCACATCCACAAGACTATAGTTGTTGATTGCTCTTGGAGAATTGAAAGTACACATGAGCATGTTTCCCAACACCTCCATGGACACCAATTCATCCAATTCAAGGAATAGTTTTTTACACCACAAGAGAGTTAATACAATACAAACTATTTAACATTTTACATTTACCTTAATTGGACATATCATCACCTCCATTATTTAGATTTATTATGAAATAAACGTGGGATCAAGAAATTATTTAATAAAAAGATGTTTTATGAAAATTTCAATATTATTTCTCTTGATTGCTTTAGATATTTATCTTTTCTTTTATAAGAGAATTTTGATGAATCATATGAATGCAAAGATATTTACATGCAAGAATCTCTCTTTCCCTCCCTCCCTTTCTCTTGCTTTTGTTCTTGCTTTTGCATGCCCAACAAAAAAACCAATAACATGGAGATTGTTAGCTCCAAATAATCATCGATTCCAAGTGAGTATGTTAACTCTAGCGAGCACCAAAGCATCAGGTCTGCTCATGTGCTAAGCATAACAATAGCATACAATTTGCACATCTTTATCATCTCATAAATATAAACATTAAAAATGCAACATTTCACTAGTGAGAATGAACGATTCCAACATGCTCATCAAAAAAATGTTGGATGTAGCACATAATACTATGACAACTCAACCATAACATAAGGTGTAGTAATAGTAAGCTAGGTGCTAATAAACATGTTAAAATAAACACTAATGCAAACATATAATAATCAATCCAAACCTACATACCACATGCATCAACATAAGTAGGGTGCACAGTTGAATACTGAAAACCAATAAGAAATAGTGAGAAATAAATGAAAAGATACCAAAAAAATCAATCCTCAAGACATCAAATTGTTGAATCCTCAAAAAAAGAAAATCAAGAACCTAAAACAAAGACCATAGGAATTTTTCATTAAATTCATCATAACATAGTTTTTTACAATGAATATGAGGCTATTTATAGAAATTTTAAACTAGCCCCAGCTTAATTTCAAGAAAATATTCATAAAAATAAATATAAATATAAATAAGGGCAAGAAAACTAGGAAGCCAAAACAATTATTGTAGGACTTTCTCATTAAATTCATCACAAAGTTTAAGGAACTATTTATTAAAATAGTTTGATAACTAAAACTCCAAAGCAAGGCTAATTGTAAGAGAATCTTCATAAAAAATAAATATACATAAATAACTACTAATTGTGAATAAATTAAAATTTTAAATGCATAAATAAAACACTATTTGGAGTATCATAAATCGTATGAATGACCACTTTAATTCCACCAAGGCGAAAAAAACTCTCCAAGGAGCAAGAGTTCAAATCTCTATAAAAGGCTGAGTAAAGAATTCATCATAGCATAGTAGCAAATGGGGCTATTTATAAAAATAGTTTGATAATTAATTATTCAAATTACCCCCAAGGCTAATTACAAGATAATATTAATAAAATTAAAAAAAAAATAAATAAATAGCTGAATTATGAAAAAAAAATTAAATGCATAAATAAAAGCCCAATCTATTTGAATCATCGCCAATCAAATGATAGACTACATTAATTCCACTAAAGCACAAAGAGCTATTCTTTAGAGAGTAAAAGTGGTGGAGACTCTCTGAGACTAAAGTAGTAACAAAACATTCCATGGAAGGAGCTTGCAATTTCTTGAAGATAGACAATACCTGCATCTTGTAAGAAACTTTTGTGGCAATTCCAAATGCTACATCAAACTCCAATCTTGATGAAATGCCTTTGAGTAGGAGAGCAAGCACAAATCTTAACAAATATGATGGCAATCTTGAAGGTAGAAGAAGGCCATTGTAGGAATGTTATAACACACTGAGAGGAAATGAGTTGCATTATTTAAGCATCATCCCTGCACAATTGATATGATTGTTTAACATAAACAAATTAAGAAATTTTTATTGCCAAATTTATTTTCATGTGGAATTATTTTTTATAAGGTGCGCAATCTAAATTCATGACAGAATCCACAACTCCTATCATTGTGACTATTCTCTCTTGGATTTTTTTTGTCAATGACCTCTCAACTCATCAACCTGATAATTCAACCTTGGCCGGTGGCTCTACGATTGGTCGTGAGAGTCAAGGATGTGGTGGTCGAGTTATACATCTCTCTCCACATCATATGATGATTCTTTCTTTGACTTTGTTGCAGTTAGTTCTATTGATGTCATGGGTTTTAGATTCGGGTGCTCCTTATGTGACAATTAATTGTCAAATATTTAATTGCACCGCGTCTTTTGTCTCATGTAAGAGACTTCAAAATTTTGGCTTCTCGTCTATTTCTAAGTTTGATTATCTTGCATTTGAACAAGTATTGTTAACTTTTGATTTATGATATTTCAAGGGCCGTCAAACTTATTATTCAAATACATCTCAACAAAATGATGTTGTTGAATATAAAATTCTCATTTGCCTTATATTATCATGGCATTATCGTCTCATATGAATGCCCTTTATTTCATGTTTCTAAATCTGTTTGATCATTATTTCAATCAAATTGTTCTATCAAAATTCTATAGAGTTAGCGTATGCTTGGAGAGGGAGGGCGAGAGCATTAGAGAGAGAAAGTGATTGATGAAAAGAGAGAAACCCTAGAGGCAGAGAGAAGAGGGAGAGCAGAGCCTTTAAATCCCATTGATGATCAAAGCAACCTCCTCGGGCAAAGCCTGAGTTATCAAATTGTATGTTTACTGATACATGATTGTCATGCTGAAGCTGCATGCCTCAACATGGCTATCCCTTTACTTTGCAACATAGCAAGCATAATAATTATGCTTAGAGTAATTGAGAAATCCCTGATAAAGTCTTAGTAGTTAAGCTCACTAAGTTTTTTGTTTGCGATTTCTAATTCATTTTTCAAATAAAAATTTTGTACAGAAAACTGTTCCAAACGAAACCTTAATTGAGTCCCACTCCATTAAATCCTTTATTGACTTTGAAATTTAGTTAGGACCTTGAGTTTGAATATTGGACCAAGTTTAGGCTGTAAACACCTGAAGGGAACGGAGCTTTTTCCTTCTTTCAGCAGAATTTCTCATGCCCGTTGAGCTTAAATACCAAGTTAATTTCTTATTTTTAAACTACTGATTTTGTTTTTCAGTTCTAAGCTCTCACAGCATATTCCCTTCTAATAGTTTAGCTACAAAGATGTCAAAAATAAGAATAAGCATACGTTGTATAGAAAGCCTTCTTAAAATTAAAATTAAAATGATCAAATAATCTATTAATATCATTCACTATGTAAGATCATTCAACTTAGTCAATTAAAAACAAAATTGTATCAGAACTATCACTCTTTATTGATCAGAAACAGAAAGCTACATCTACAAACAACAATCCTTCATTGCTTCTTCATATAGAAAGAACATCACACCCTGAAGCCAATTATCAAAACATAACTATACCCAATCATTCAGAAATCACAGCTCCTCCTCGTGTCTCTGCGACCCTCCCACAACCTTCTCCTTGGCAGCCTCGTAATTGGACGACAGCGTCTCCTTAGCCGCATCCAGCTTCTCCCCTGCCTTAGACTTTGCAGCATCATAGCCTTCCTTCACTTTGTTCGCCGCTTCCCCGGCTGTACTAGTGGTCGCCTCTTGTGCTTTGCCTGCCTTATCCTTGGTCGCCGCTGCAGCCTCCTTCGCCTTGTCGATGGTGGCGTCCTTCACCGCCGACGCCTTCTCTGCTGCTTTGCTCGTCGCCTCTGTGGTTGTTTGCTTTGTGGCCTCTGTAGCTTCGCCGGTCTTTTGTTTGGTTTGGCTGGCTGTTCTGGCTGTGCTGTCCTTCACCTTCCCTGCGTTGATAGAATATGGAAAAGACCTTAATTTATGTTATGTTAAGCTATACTGTTACTTCTAATATGATAACAAATCTTATAACTTCATGGAATCCTTTTGTCAGTTTTTGTTTATGAAAATTTGGTAAAGTTTAGATTTTTTTTTTTTCCGCATTCTGCTTTTTTGCTGGAAGAAAATACCTGAGATTGAATCCTTAGCATCCTTCACCGAATCCTTAGCATCTCCGGTCTTCTCCTTGACAGAATCCTTAGCATCTCCGGTCTTCTCCTTGGTGTATTCCCCCACATCTGCACCGAAATCCCAATCAACTAAATCTAAAAATTAAGGGGGTGGCAATTTCGGGTCACGGGTTAGGTTCGGGTCAAATTCAAAATTGACCTGACATTATTCGGGTAAACCCATTTCGAACCGTTTTTGCAAACTGGTCGATTTTTTGTATCCAAAACCAACCTGCTTCGTGTTCGAGTCAACCCGACACGACACGAATGATCAGGGACCATGAAAAAATTGCTAGTTTATAGGTAAAACATAGGTCAAACTCCATTTTTAGGGTAAAAACGAGTAGTAAACAGTTAAATCTCGGATTTCCAGGTAAAAAATGGTCACTTTTGAATCACTTTCAAGTCAAAGGATTAATCCGAATATATTTTTGAAACAGGTCGAATTGTTGAACCCGACCCGTTTCGGGTTCGGATTGACTCTAACCGAGAATTTTTTATTCGGATTCGAGTCAAATTTTCAGGTCGTGTCAAATATTGACACACAAAACAAAACTCAACCAAATATTATAAAATTTAAATAGAACTACCTGAAGCAATTCCGCCAGTGGTGTCCTTGGCCGCATGCCCTGCTTCTTGCGCCTTCCGAGCTGCTTCCTCAGCCTTCTCCTCCGTCTCATCTACCTGTTGATGCTTGATACCTAAGCCCTCTGAAATCTTGTCTTTGGCCCAAGTCGCCCATGACTCCGATGCTTCGTTCTCTTTATCTCCTTCGCCGGTCACCAGTACGCTTTCGTCAGCGCCGGTCTTCGCCGTCGACGCTGCTTCCGTCGAAGCCGTATGTAGGGAGTAGAGCAGTGCTACTGTTAGTATGAGAAGAAGAGGTTTGTTTGCCATTGAATGAGAAAGAAGATATGAAGAGAGAAAAAGAATGGATTTGAGAGAGAAGGGGAGATTGGTGACGATATATAGGAAGATAGCGGTGAAGAGAGTAGTTTAACTGTGAGGAACGTGTCAGGAGAAGGTGCAGAGTTAGGGTGGTCGCGCTTCACGTGTCCTGTAGCGGCGCCACGGCAGTGGAGACGTGGCAATAGAATATGAAGCAGGCTGCAGGGATTAGTTTTTTTAAAAGATTTTAGCTGGAAAGAGTTTTGGTGTTCATCTTTATTTTTAGAATATTATCAATAAATTTCAATATTTTTTTTACAATATAAATTGCTAAAATGTTGTTTATTTATTAATTATTAAATTTATTTCATAGTTAAATTTTTTTCTTATATTTATAGTAATGAGATGTCATAAAAAAATCGCATCGATAAGACGTGAATCTCGAGGCATATTTGAATTAAAAATCTTCCAATCAATTTGCGATCATTTGAACACTGATCTCATCAAACTTTTAGTCAAACTGAACGTTTAGGCAAGACAAACCCGATGACAACAAAATCAGTCTAATATGAGTTCAAATGGGAAAGTTTAAAAAGATTAATTTGTTGACAAATTAATATCCTATGCTTATAGTCTAATCGAGGGCTTGATTAGACGAATCCAACGTGATCATGATCACTTAATTATGAAATCATTAAGACATTTAAATGCTTGGTAAAAGGTCTATGATCAAAGGAATCACTAGAAGCCGTCTGATAGATCACTCCAAGCTGGATCTTCTTCATATTTAATTAGTATGCTACCAATATTTTTCATCTTAAGGGGTGAAAAAAAAAAGAGAAAAAGAAAAAGCTCTATAGCATTTTTTAGCCATCGCATGCCGACGGCCACAAGCTATTGTTGCTGACAACCACTATCATTTTCATAATATTATCAAAATTTGACCTTGATGTTGGGTAAATTTGTCCGTCTGTGGTTTCGAAAATTCATCCTGTGAAGACTAAGCTTTGTTGTTGGGTGTAAATATTTAATGTTTGTACTCTTCCATTCTTCATTTCTTCAACAGTGAAGAATGGAAGATCTTTACTACATAGTGGATTTTGCAATTGGGTTATGCATCGTGGCTTTTTCACTTTCCGGATTTTCCACGTAAAAAGTTATCTTGTTTTACTATTTTTATATATCCATGTTGAATCTTTGTACACCTCTAAGACGTGAAACATGCACGCTACCGGCTTAAGTTTTCTAGCATGCAACAAGTAATTAATCTCTTTCAATTGATTTATATTTATATTAAAATAAATTCTTAAACTTTTAATTTATCATTTAAAATTTATCATCGGAGTTATTGATAACTCGTCATCGAAGCTGTAGATAGCTCGCTAGGCTTACGATGAACTCTCTAGATTAGTTCACCTGGCATAATAAATTTATTAGGATTTTAGAGAATTTGTTGGAATATACTTCTTAAAATGTTGAATGTAGAGAATATAACAGGAAGAAATAATTTAGAGCTTCAAGAAAATCTTATGTAGTTATCTAAGCAAAACATTTCTGCCTCATGGGATAGAAAATATATAATATCTTTTTAATAGAAATATATTATGAATATTATATAAGTAAATAATAAATTTATATTAAATATACAAATATCTTAAATTGTTTTTAAATAAACATTTAAAAATTCCCCTTTTTTTAAATTGAGGGGCTGAGCATAATTCATAAATTGAAAAAAAAATGGGTACATTTTCGGTCACTATTTTACTAAAACGCTAAGTAAATTGGGCCCAAATTACATTGAGAATGGGCCAGAATTAACAATCTCAACCGACATGACACTTAAAAAGCCCATCTGGAAAAGCCTACAAAGAAGGCCCAACACGAAAAGGCTCGAAATAGGAGAACCACGAAAGCAGCCTGCAGCAACCATTAGTCAGTTAGAAAGGTCCACTGGATGATAAGAAGAGTGGAATTTTGTTGCGGAGGTGATCTTCCTATCAATTGTTTATATATAAGTCGATCTTCCTATCAACTGTTTATTTTATATTTCATGAATTTTATTGATTTAATATTTAAAAAAATATTCATGTAATTTAATTTTTGCTTTGATCGATTTTATGAAAGCAAGAAAGCACAACTAATAATTAAAATTCAAATATGCTATAATTGATAATTAAACATATATTTTAATAACTAAATAGAACCAAAGCAACCAAATAGAGTTGGTTCGGTTCGATCTTTTAATTTTATTCAAATAATATAAACCCCTACATTCGATAGACTTGCATGGGCTAGGAGTATATTAAATTGGTTTTTGAGTTTCGACCCGTTTAATTGGTGGGTTGGACTATGAACACGATAATGAACAAGTTTTAACCGGTAGAGACCTGGGTAAGGGTCATCCTGGTTGCCGGTGATTCGGGTTTTGGTCCACCTTTTTGACCTGTTTATTAAGAAGGTTGAATTCAGACCAACTGACTTCATATTGAATCAATTTTGGGTCAACCAAAACTCAACCCGTTAACCCATTATTACAACCCGTTATAAAGAAGAAGAAGAAGAAGAAGAATAAATGATGCTAAGTAAAACTTTGCTGTGTCATGACTATCTATCATTTTCACATTGGCAATTTAGAAGCCTTCTTTAATTTTGTAGAGCTATATACTACTTAAAAATCTATCCATAATTATTAGGATAGCTGCTTAGCAATTTACACTTCTCTGTAACCAATAGGTTCATTACACGTGTACTATACTAGTTGCTTTTTCACCTATTTATATCCTCTCATGTACGATGGCTAGGGTGGATAATACAAAATATTAATTCCTCTTTCTTGATTCATCTTCTGTCTCCGACCAACTCCTTGGCTGTAACCGGTCTATCCATTTCTACATGGTATCAGGCCTTTAGCTTCCTTCCTTCTTCGATCATGACGATCTCTCATTCTGACTCCTCCTCCGCCACCGAGCAACCGCCCACAAATCTGTCCGAAAACTCCCCAATCTCTCATTCACTCAAGTTTGTCGTGTCCAACCTCAAGACTCTCGTTCCATATCAATTATCACCCGACAACTATCCAATCTGGCGTCACCATATCCTCAAGCTTCTTCGTGCCAACGATTTTGAGCATTTTTTGGCTCTGCCCACTCACTCCGGCGATGTATCCGATCCATCTACGACTTCCTCCATCAAGAACTGGCGGATTACCGATCAGAATCTTCAAGCGGCTGTCTGCTCCACCATCTCTCCGATGGTGCTCCCCTATTTCATCCATCTTGATACAACTCATGAAATATGGCAGGTTCTTGAAAGCCAATTTCAAGCCACAAGCCGATCCAAGGTGATCCAGCTTCGTAACGAGCTTCATCATGTTTCTATGAAAAATCTATCCATGACACAATATTTTACCGAGATCAAGAAACTTGTCGACCAAATCACCTCCGCCGGATCCTCCATTGATTCCGAAGACATTATCCTGCATATCTTGAATGGGCTGACTCCAGCGTATCAATCATTCAAGACTTACGTTCGAAACTCTCCCCTCCCTATTCGACTAGAGAATCTTTATGCGATGTTAATAAGCGAAGAAATACATGTCAATGCCGACGCCGCTCGCCTTAATACCGATACGCTCCAGCAAGCAGCTCTGTATTCAAACAGGGGTCGCGGTCGTAGGAACCGAGGCCGTCCATCTCAAGCCCCAACCTCGACTTCTCGCTCCGGGCAGCAGCACCAGATCTCTATCTGCCAAATCTGCTCCAAGAAAGGGCACACGGCTGATGTATGCTAGCATAGGATGAACGCAAACTACATTTCACAGACGTCAACACCCAAGCAGAACAATGCGCTTGTAGCAAATTCGGAAGCTCCTTCTCAGGATTGGTACCTTGACACAGGGGCCTCCTCGCATATGACGAACACAAGCGACATCCTCTGTCAACCCACTCCATACCTGGGAACCGATGGTATCTTCATCGGGGATGGAAGAAACATCCCTATTGCTCACTCGGGCACGGGTATTCTTCCCACCTCGAATCGTAAGTTTCTTTTATCAAATTTGCTTCATGTTCCTAACATTTCCTACAACCTCTTGTCTATCTCACAACTTGTTAAAGATAACAACATCTCAATTACTTTTGATCCTTCTGGTTTTGTTTGTAAGGATCTGACGACAAATCATTAGCTCCTACGCGGTCCCTGTAGAGCAGGTCTTTACAAGATCACTCCGACGTCCAACACTAAACATCAAGAAGTAGCTTGTACAGCATCCAAGACCCCAAACTTTACTTGGCACGATCGGCTAGGCCATCCGCATTTCAAGACTATGCAACGCATTTCTCAAAGCAATTCGTATTTACGTATTTTACATTTTAACATTCCCTGTAATACTTGTATTCAATGTAAACTTCATAAACTACCCTTTGAGAACTCTAGCTCCCGCACGCACACACCACTCGAACTTGTGCACTCTGATGTTTGGGGGTCGTCCCCGGTTTCTTCCACTTGTGGCTTTCATTTTTTCGTTATCTTTGTAGACGATTATTCTCGTTATACCTGGTTGTTTCCGATTATGCATAAATCTGACGTTACTGCCACATTTATAACATTTACAAAGTTCATCGAAAATCAAACGAACTGCAACATCAAGACTATAAGGACTGACGGCGGGACCGAATTCAACAATTATTCAATGAAATCCTTTCTGGCTTCCAAAGGGACCGGACATCAACTGGCTTGCCCCTACACTCCCGAGCAAAACGGAGTGGCAGAGCGCAAGAACCGCCACATTGTGGAAACAGTTCGATCTTTGCTTCACAAAGCATATATGCCGTTTCAATACTTGCCATAGGCAAGTGCAACGGCAGTATATTTGATTAACAAGATGCCATCTCCAAATACCTACAACAAATCACCTATGCAACTCCTCTTTCACACTGTACCTGAGTACAAGCATCTCCAGATCTTTGGGTGCGAATGCTTTCCACTACTCCCGCAACATACACGAACGAAATTCAATCCAAAATCCAGATCCCACGTCTTCATGGGATACTCGGACCTGCACAAGGGATACATCTGCCTTGACAGGGACTCTCAAAAATTCATCATCTCCCGACATGTTACTTTCCTCAAAAATTCTTTCCCCTTCGCTAATAATTCTTCCTCTTCACAGGTACCCTCAACGGAGCTGCCTTACTCCCTGCTCCTGCCAACGTCCAAATCCCAAGAACTAATTGTGCAGCATACCCGTCCCCAGCAAAACAACAGCCCAGCACCCACTCCCATGCCCCATTCTGTTGTATCACCCCGCTATCATCACATAAACCATAATCTTGACCCAGCAGATTGCAGTCAATCTCCCACCGTGGCACCGAGACATCCGATGATCACTAGAGCTCAAACTGGGTCTCTAAAACCACTACAGCACCTCAATCTGATCGCAAGTAAGTCAACCACCGTGGACTCCGAACCGGATCCCACTAACTTCAAAGAAGCATCCAAGCGACTGGAATGGCGGCAAGCAATGGCCGACGAGTTCGTAGCACTTCAACAACAAGGCACCTGGCACCTTGTACCACCTCCACCTAATGCCCAAATACTAGGCTGCAAGTGGACATTTCGGAAGAAATTCAATTTGGATGGCACTGTGGCCCGATTCAAGGCTCGCCTGGTAGCTCAGGGTAACCAGCAGGAGTACGACATCGACTATGGCGAGACGTTTAGTCCGGTGGCAAAACTCCCCACCATACGGGTCCTCTTCACTATTGCTCTTTCTCGGGGTTGGCCGGTACAGCAGTTGGACGTATCCAACGCATTTCTCCACGGCCAACTCACTGACACTGTCTACATGGCGCAACCGCGCGGTTTCATCGACAACGAGCATCCCGATCACGTATGCCGGCTTCGTAAATCAATATATGGTCTGCGTCAAGCGCCACGACAATGGTATACCACATTTACGAACTACCTCATCCAGCTTGGGTTTCAGTACAGCAAGGCGGATCCTTCGTTGCTTACATTCAAACAAGATGCGACCCTCATCTTTCTTCTGGTATACGTCGATGACATTCTTGTCACAAGAAACAATGCAACAGCCATATCTAACATGCTGTCCAAACTACACAACACATTCAAAATAAAAAACCTCGGCTTGGCTCATCACTTTCTCGGCATCAAAATTCAGAAACATCAAGATAAGTATTTTTTTTATCTCAGTCCTCTTATGCAACTTCAATTCTAAACTCGGTAAATCTACTCAAATGTAACCCGCTCTCTAATCCTTCCTGTACTAAACTTCCCAATCAGGTTCCCGAAGACAGCAACCTATCCGCCCATGATACTTACAAACGAGTCACTTGTTCGCTGCAATACTTAACGCTAACATGCCCTGACATAGCACATGCGGTCAATGTCCTTTCTCAACATTTACACGATCCATATTTAACCCACACATATCTACTCAAGCGTCTGCTCCGATACATCAAAGGGACCTTGAACTTCGGTCTACCTATTCTACCGGGACCTCTTACCCTCTCAACCTACTCAGATGCCGACTAGGCCAGTGATCCAACCACAAGAAAATCCACCACAGGTCACTGCACATACCTGGGGAGCACGCTCATCTCTTGGACAGTCAAGAAGCAGACCACGGTTGCTAGGTCTTCCACGGAATCCGAGTACCAGGCACTTGCGGCGGCCACAGCCGACACTATTTGGCTCAAGCGTCTGCTCAACGATTTCGACATTCCACACAGCCCGCCGATTGATATCTTCTGCGACAACACATCGGCGATCGCTCTCGCGCACAACCCAGTGTATCACGCACGCACAAAACACATAGAGATTGACCACTGGTTTGTTCGTGACCACATCCAAAACCAGGTGATCCGGCTAAATCCGATCGGCACTCTCCATCAAATCGCAGATATTCTTACAAAGCCGCTACCTACATCACGCTTCAAGGATCTACGCTCCAAACTGACGATTCAGGACGAATCATCGGTTTGACAGGGGCTATTAGGATAGCTGCTTAGCAATTTACACTTCTCTGTAACCAATAGGTTCATTACACGTGTACTCTACTAGTTGCTTTTTCTCCTATTTATATCCTCTCATGTACGATGGCTAGGGTGGATAATACAAAATATTAATTCCTCTTGCTTGATTCATCTTCTCTGTCTCCGACCAACTCCTTGGCTGTAACCGGTCTATCCATTTCTACAATAATAAATTTATTATTATAGGTTAAGTAAGGACCACCTACCTTATAGGGCTAAGTTTTATATACCTTCCAAGTATTGCCTCTCTCATCCTTGGTCCCCCTCACTCCATACTATTCTTATAAAGCAAGCAAACTAGACCTTTTTCCTTCCCCCTTTCTTCTCTTTTAATTCATTTCCTTTGTTTTATGATTAAACCAAACCACTAATTAATATGAGAGTCTAGGAATTAGTATTGGTGTTAACCATCAATAGAATTTTCTCACTAAGCCTATATCTTCCCTTGTCAATGAAGAAGATTAATTTAATGAAGGAAAGCAACCAAGCTAGAGCTAGCATCATAATTATGAAAAAATGTGACATGGAATGAGAAAATTTTGATCAACATAACATGTTGAAACATGCACATGGTCATAATTAATACTCTATGGTGACATACGTTGACATTAAATAAATGTCATTTTTATTTTCTATGAGTAGAGAATCGAGGCCACACGCATCTTTTCAATATTATTTTTTATTGGATCTCATAACAAAGGACATGATTAATACGTGATAAATATCTTAAAAATTAGGCATATGTAGGGCTGTCAAAATAGGATTTCGGGTTGGGATTCAATCCAACCAAAAATTGAACCGGCCCGAACCCAACCAGTTTTAAGAAATGAGTCTCAGATCCGAACCCGACCTGCCTCGGGTATGGGTAAACCCGACACGACCCACCTTGTTTCCCAGAGTTGTCGACGACCTATTCAACATGTTCGATCGAGACTATGACGACATGATCACTAAGCACGAACCCGAAACTTGAAACGGGTCGAAAATTGAGACATGAATCTGACCCATTTTTCAAACGGATCGACTCTTACCTGAAAATTTTGGGTAGGGTACCGAGTGAGTTTCCATGTCGTATCTATTTTGACAGCCTAGGCATATGTCCCATCATAAAGAATATTTAAAGGCTTGTTAGAAAGATGTTTATCAAACGATGCAATGATCTCATCAAAATAGGGTTCAGACAATCATTTAGGTTTTTTTTGCAAAAATATCTATTGATTGTTTCGATAGACTGTTTGATTTCAATGGTAAAGATCAGTACTTCCATACGATGAACAATTTTATAAGATGAGCTAAGATAGCAAGAACAATGCAGTCTTTCATTCATTTTCTCTACTAAGATCCTTAAAGTGTTGTTTTATCAACTCCAACTTTCTTAAAGCGCACATTCTTCGGATGCTTTAGGTCAAAGACTTAGGCTTCGTTTGGGACGGCTTTCGTAATGCTTCTTAAAGCTGCTTTTTAATAAAAAAAATTAATTTTGGTACTAAAAAGCTTCTTTAGGAAGCAGTAAGAAGGCCATCCCAAACGAAGTCTTAATTTTTTAGCAATAATTTTAGCTTCTACACGATTAATGGAACAAAGAGACTCTCGATCTTCCTTGTCTGAGTAACTTTTCAACTACCAAAGTTATTCAAAGAAAGGATTAAATACCATAAAGCTCTCAAAGATTTCAACTTTGATAGCATAATTAATTTGAGAAGCAAAAAGATATCTATAAGGGGTTGTTTGGTAAGTTATGTTTAGGGGTTGATTGGTGGTGGTGGGGGACGATGATTGCTGATGGTAGTGGTTGGCTGCGAGGGCTACCGGATGTTCTTAATAGCTGACGATGGGCTATAATGGCATATGGTAGTTGTTGGCATGTGGTCTGCTCTATGTGCGACTTGTTGTTCCAAAAAATAACACTTTTGATCGACTCAAAATGTTGCTCAAAGTTTGATCTAGCTGCATCGATCTTACACAATCTTCTCTATCGTCGGGAGCTGGCCTTCATACATCGCAACTTGTTGTCAGGAATAGAGCTTCAGAAGCCGCCGGTCCAATCACCGACGTATTTCCTTTGCATCTTCCACACCTCTCATTTAACATCTAGAGTCTTAATTAAGATTTTGGATGGGATTGTAATAAGATTGAGCAATAAATTTAATAAATAGTGAGCTTTATGTGTTAAATATGTAAAAAAATAAATTTAAGTAGCATCTATGCAAATTTTGTTGAAAATAATTTGATTGTTTATTATGATTTGCTATCAATCAGCACGGATCGCTAAGAGGGATCTTGTGGACCACTTCGAGGGATTTTGTGGTTATAATTTTTGCCACCTAAGCTACTACTAGACATTTTATCATAGATTATGTGGTGATAATGCTGCCACGTAAGTTTCTACTGATCCACAAATTCATTGTGACTCGACAAGTTTCAACAACCCATCAAATCGGGAGAAATTATTTCGTCCGAACAAAAAATATTATTTGAACTATGAGTATACACACAATGTGTATAAAAAATTAATGCACAATGTATATAAATATATACATAATATGTATATCATATATCCGAACAATTCTTCCCGTTCGACCTCCGCACATAATAATATCTCTCAAATTTGATACGTTGATTGGCTCCCGATAGAAAAAATGTACTTAAAAAAAATATTGTGAGAATATCTTATCAAAGATCTTATATATGTATATATTTTTGTGATTAAATTTGTTAAAAATGTAAAAAAAATTATGATTAAAATTTAATTAAAATATATTTAAAATTTTTATATTTATTTTAAGATGAATTTTTAGATTATATTCATCTCGACATAAATTTGAGTTTCAAAATATATTTTAATTAAATTTTAATAATAATTTTTTAATTTTCTTATTTATAATTAAAAAAATAAAAATCTATATTAAAGAAATTTTATCCATCTAAAATTTCAGTAATTCTTTTCATTTTCTCATTTAAGATTATACATTCATCTTTGATTATAAATTAAATATTTTAATTTAGCTCTAAATTAATCTTACTTTAAAATAAAAAAAATATTACAGATAATTAATAGGCTCAAAATCAATTATAGAATAAATTTCATACATGAAATTAATGAATATTAAATTCAAAAAAAATTTAAACATAAAATCTCTGCTCTTTAATGTTCCATTTAGGATATTGTTGCGTCCTGGAGTATTCGCGGCGGTAGAGAAATATTTAGTTTAACGTCT
>NW_021318869.1:281337-371592 GCF_001605985.2 Dendrobium catenatum
TTTTTTTTTTTTTTTTTTTTTTTTTTTAAACAACTTGATATAGTTGACATGACAATAAAACAAATTTAAGCCGAATGTAATTTTTCTTTGTCTTAGTCAAATTTTTTAATTATGATAGTATTATTATTATTGAATCTGCATTGAGATTAACGTTACATGTACGATTTAATGACTGGAGTAATCACAACGCAGATCCAACGGTAATTAGACCCATCATATCTAGATTTTGGTTAAGATATTTTGATCACATGATTAAAGCTTGGTTCAAATTTTTTAATTATGATAGTATTATTATTATTGAATCTGCATTGAGATTAACGTTACATGTACGATTTAATGACTGGAGTAATCACAACGCAGATCCAACGGTAATTAGACCCATCATATCTAGATTTTGGTTAAGATATTTTGATCACCTGATTAAAGCTTGGTTTGAGACAGCTTTAGCAGTGCTTTGCTCAAAATGCAACCACAATTTCTATTTGTTCACTATTTTTTTATTGCTTTTAATAAAATTTTATTTTAGAAAGTTGTTCTCTACAACAACTTGAAAAATCCTCTTTTTCTATATCAACTTAGACTTTGTTTGTGAAAGCTTTCTTATTGCTTCTTAAAGCCGCTTTTTAAGTCAAAAATTAAAAATATTGAACTAGAAAGCCACTTTAAGAAGTAATAAGAAAGCCGTCCCAAACGAGGCCTTAAAAACCAATGAGAAAGCAATCACAAATGAAGTCTAAGGCTTTGTTTGGGATGACTTTTTTGCTGCTTCTTAAAGCAGTTTTTTAGTTAAAAAATTAATTTTTTTTTACTAGAAAGCTGCTTTATGAAGAAGCAAGAAAGCCACCCCAAACAAAGCCTAAACCTCAAAAGGCAATATGTTGAAGCTATGAGAAAAAAAATTGTTGTAAAATGTACCTGAATGTGCACCAAAGTTCTTGAATTTACTCTAAGATTAGTACGATTTAGAATGCCATATATAACACTAATCTCAACACAAATCTAATATATTTTATATTAGATTATGCTTAATTTTTTCTTCTCATAGCTTAATCATCTTTGTGATAAATTAACGAGGGATTTACATATAAAAAAATGATCATTATTATTGTTATGTAAATGAGCGGAAGGCATAGGGAAAGGTAATGTCTAGTTTTGAGAGTGGGACATTTATCTACATTTATTGACTCGATAGTTGGGCGACAACATATGTTGTTAGAGAATGAGATGATTGTCATTGAGATTAAGGCCTCATTTAGGACGACATTCTTACTGCTTCTTAAAGTTTAGTTCAAAAATTTTAAATTTTGTACTAAAAAATTATTTTAAGAAGCAATAAAAAAATCGTCCCAAATGAAACCTAAGATATCAATTCACAGATATTACTAGTTGGTGAAAGGTGTTGATAAGCATCGAGATTAAGATGTTTGTTTGCCTATGTTTGTCAATGACTAAAGCCAATGGCAATTATTATGAGTAGGACATTGATTGGTGAGAATATCAAGAGATGAC
Source organism: Dendrobium catenatum (assembly GCF_001605985.2). Lineage (NCBI taxonomy): Eukaryota > Viridiplantae > Streptophyta > Magnoliopsida > Asparagales > Orchidaceae > Dendrobium > Dendrobium catenatum. The sequence continues at coordinate 282,847 of NW_021318869.1, forward strand.
AAATGGTAAACATCTTGCAAGTTTGGTAGCACATAGGAGGTCATCTAGTGGCCCTATTAGCAATCAAGGCTTTATAAATTTCTAACTTTGGAATGTCTTAGTCTACCAATGTTAAAAGATAAGAGAAAAAAAAGGTAGAGTTAAATGTTTCAAATGGATAATTCGATCATTTTTCATAATTTTTTTTGAATATTTTTCATTTTTATAAACAAGAAATACATCATATCACTCTGTCACATAGTTGATAAGTGATTAGTCAATCTCTATATTGGGTTGATCCGATCAACATACTCAAGCCAGCCAACTAATTGATAACTACTGTTGATGACCTGATGGTAATGGGATGACACCCAATAGTGATTAAATTGGCGGCCACATTCAACTCTTCACTTGACTTGATCATGATCGGGGCAGGTCAAACGGGAATCATAACTAGCAAATAATAATCGCCGTAAAAGAGTAATTTGTTAAGAATAGAGAGACCACTTAATTTCTTGCTCAAAAGATCGCTTATATATGCTGAATCAACTCTTTTAATTCTGTCACTTCAAATTTTGAGCGTATTCAGATATATTTCTTCAAGAATTAAAATAGCAAACATATTTCTTCATTTTTGTGTATTATGAGATATATAAATTAAAATCTCTATGTTATTCTTCTATTATAAAGTGCTAATTAATGCTTTTTAATACTAATCATCATAATTTAATTATAAAAATTCTATCTTAACTTTTTTTTCTTTTTTAACTCATTGAAATTAAGGAGAATCTATTAGAACCATAGATTATTTGAATCAATGGGCACGAGAAGAACATGGCGAGGAGGAGTCGAGAAGTTGTCAGACAGAGAAGAAGGTAGACCGCGTCGAATTAGCCAACAAGACTTCTTCGGATTAATATATTATGTCAAATAGTACTTGCTCAGCTTTCTTGCATTCACACGCTTCTTCTTCCTTCTTCTTCTTCCTCTTTCAAAGGAGTATTAGCTTCAAACACCCTTCTTTCCTTACTCCATTTACATCCCATCTCTCTCTCTCTCTTCTTCCTTCAACTTTTTAGCCAATCTGTCGCAGCAGTAGTAGTTGGGATTCTCAATGCCAAAGTTCTTGGGATTTCTCAGTCTCACCGAGCTCTTCCTGAGCTCCATAGTTCATTTGCTCTTTGGGCTTTACATATTCAGCACAGCCGTTGCTTGGGATCTCTCACAGGCTCTAACCAGCTTCTTTCGACCAACAAGCTTTAATGCCTCAGTGGAGGAAATCAGTGGAAGAAAGCCATCAATGGAGGCAACTATTGATGGCTCGGTTCCACCAATCGTATTGGTTCATGGAATATTTGGATTTGGTAAAGGGGTGAGTTTTTATTCCCACTTTTTCTCATCCAAATCCATGTCTGAAGAGAAACTAATCATGTTGAATTGGATTGTGTTGTAGAGGCTTGGAGGTCTCTCCTACTTTGCAGGTGCAGAGAAGAAGGATGGTCATGTTCTTGTACCTGACCTTGGCTCTCTAACAAGCATTCATGATAGGTATCTTATTGGTCAAAAACGTACAATTTTTTTTTATGATGATGACGAGTTCATAAAGATTGGACTTTTTTAATGAATTTCAGGGCTAGGGAACTGTTCTATTATTTGAAGGGAGGGCAAGTGGATTATGGAGAAGAACACAGCAAGATCTATGGCCACTCACAGTTTGGAAAAATCTATGAACAAGGTAGGATTTAAGATTGTTAGTCCCTTCTTGTCTAATATTGCTGGTATGTAATTTTGTTAACCTTTTTTACTTGTCTAAATCAGGGAACTATGCTATCTGGGACGAGCATCACCCAATTCACTTTGTTGGTCATTCAGCAGGGGCTCAGGTCATTCGTGTTTTACAGCAAATGCTATCTGACAAGGTACTAGCTAGCTACTCAATCAAAGCAAATTGTATTTAATTTCAGTCTTAGATCATTCTTTGTATAAATTTTCATGAATAAGCATTGAGGGGAACTAATGAAGCAAAATATTGTTAATTAAACAAGCAAAGATGGTTTCTTAGTCTTGAGAATTTAGTATTGTTCTCAGATTTTCGCTCTTTAGTCTTGATTCTATGTTTCAGCATGGTAAGCAAACAATAGTACTCAAACTGTTTGATGTTATGACTCAAGGAATTTGAAGGTTATGAGAACACCTCTGAAGACTGGATTCTGAGTGTGACTTCCTTATCTGGAGCACTGAATGGAACCACAAGAACTTACTTTGATGGAATGCAGTAAGTTTCGAAACTCAACGATCAATTTTAGGCGAAAATCTGCGATCAGATTCTTATTTATAAACTGTCAACTTACAGGCCTGAGAATTGGATGCTGATGAAACCAATATGCCTGCTTCAGATTTCTCGGGTTGGAGTCATCATCTATGACTGGCTTAACATTGCATGGCTGAAAAACTACTACAATTTCGGATTCGATCACTTCAACATGGAGTGGACGAAAACTGGCATTTTAGGACTTATAGATCTTCTCCTTGGAAACAGTGGACCTTTTGCTACTGGTGATTGGATTCTGCCAGATCTTACTATAGAAGGCACAATCAAGCTAAACAGTACACTCAGAACATTCCCAAACACTTACTACTTCAGTTATGCAACCAAAATGACTAAAAAGTTCATGGGAATCACTGTTCCTTCTAGCATTTTTGGAATTCACCCATTGCTTTTCATTAGAGTTCTCCAAATGACCATGTGGCGGCGCCCGGCTAACTTGCCCTTGCCTTACAAGGGATATAGGTGAGTTGGATTGCAGATGTAAGAGTTGATACTTGGATTGTTATAAGGTTTTTTCTGTGGAAACTTTGATTGATGAGTTTACTGTGAAAATCATGGCAGAGATGAGGATTGGGAGCATAATGATGGAGCTCTAAACACAATATCTATGACGCATCCTCGATTCCCTGTGGAGCACCCATCCCATCTTGTTGTGGATGATTCAGAGTGTTTCCCTCTTCAGCCTGGCTTATGGTGCGTTTTGTTCCGTCTTAGCTCAAGTATCATAAATTTTTTTGTTCTATTTTGGTTATATTAGCAAACATATTAGAAGTTTTTAGTACTAATTATTGGACTAAATCTGGAATTTGATCATTTTAATCAGCTAGCATAAGAACACTATCAGGTAGAATACAATTCTTTCAACTTTTGACAGTAGAAGATCTCAGGAACTTGGAATAGAGGAAATTAAAGGAACTTCTAGAATCATAAAATCCCTCAATTCACGGGTCTCGTATTTCTGCCTAAACATTTCTAATTAAGTCACTTTATCTTCTATGCAAAATGTTCTGCAGCTTATTTACTCTGACAACCAAAGTTAATTCATCTAGTTTTATTAAATAAAATGCAAGCAGAAAAGGAGATGGCAAATGAACAAATCAAGGCATGCACTTCAGTTAAATGCAAGCTATCATAGAAAAAATGTACTGGGCCAGCTCCAGCTGCCAGAAAATTGACATGCTTCCTTAGTGGTTGATGCTACTAATCATTAGATACTCGCAAAATCACTTTTTTTTTTTTCAGAAAAGAAAGCAAATGCAAGAGAACACCAATTTCATGTGCTTAGGGCATTTCCAGCCGAACTCCAAATGACTGTAAGGTGTAGCTGGTTTGCTCCATTCGAAAGGCAAAAAAATCGCTAATCGGTGGAGGGTGAACAGTGTGACGCCAATATTGGTATTTCACTGTTCACCTATGTGATTTTTTGTCTCAACCGGATTTGCCGAAGAAACGCACGAAAGAGGAGAAAGACGGTTGCCTTCGTAGAAGTGCGCAAAATGGAGTTCGATGAATCACGACATTTTTTAGTTTCACTGCATTTTGGAGTGAAAAATGGGATTTTCTGTTGGAGATGCCCTTAAGCAACCACTTTTGAAGGAAAAATGCTATGCTTGCCAAAGCAATAGCCTAAAAAAAAAAAGTTTTTTTTTTTTTGATGTATTAGACATTCTTCGCAGCCAGCGTAAAACTTGTCGAATAATAATGACATGAATCCTTTAAGAAATTAGACATTCTTCATTAGCAAGATGACAACTTTATTAGCAAGTTCTGATGACTATTAACATGCTAACAGACTTCACTAATATTCTGACAGTTTTCATTAACATGCTATCAACTTTTATTAACTTGATAAGGCTAGCTTCCAACTCATCAACATGAAATAAACTTGGATAGTGTTGGTCCCATGCAGGTACTACAAGATCATTGAAGCCGATCACATCTTCTTCATAATTAACAGAGAGAGAGCTGGAGTGCAGTTTGATCTCCTTTATGATGGTATCTTCCAACGCTGCAGAAAGCATGCATTTAGGACATCTCCACCACCAACGTTACCCAACCAACATACTTAATAGACTCATTTCTTTTCTTTTCTTTGGCTTTCCTTCTTTCAATTTTTCACTCTCCTAGATGTTAAGATAAGATAGGATGCTTAGATGTTCCATGCATTATGTAGAGATGGATACAGCTTTCGAGTTGAAGAAACTCCATTAATTTCTCAATGTTATTGTTGGATATTGATCAAAGATTTAGGATTGTACTTTCTTTAGTTTCTTAAATGGCTTATATTGTCATTGGTGTAGTTATTTGTTGCCTATAAATAGAAGCTATAGGATGTAATAATGTATATGACTAAGAAATAAAGATTTGAGTTCTACTGCTCGATCTCCTTCTCCCCTTCCCTCTCCCTCCTCTCGCAAGAAGCATTCAAGATTTTAACAGTTATCGTAGCTGTATGAACTGTAAAGATTGGTTGGTTCATATTTTATTGATAAATTTCTTCGAAGTTTGATTATTCAAGTACTGGATATATTATGATATGGATTTCTAGGAAAATTGACTTGTGGAAATGAAAAAATCAGTAAGTGCAGATTCATAGTCACACATAATAACTGGGTTTTTTTTGTTTCCTTTCCTTCATTTTTCTGCAATCCAAACCAAGTGAAAAAGAAGGAAGTGCTGTAATTTTTAGGCACTTAGCTGAAAAGGAAGACAACAAGCCCAAACCCTCTTATGCTTCTCTCTAGCATCGCATCCTTGCTGCTCATTCGAGTTAATATCTCTGTTGAGAGCATTTTGACTGTCATCATCGGCACCTTGAGAGCTTTATCTTGGTGTTTATTTGGGTTCTCGACATGAAATTTTATACTGAAGGTCAACTATTCAATGTAGTCCTCTATTTTTATCATTTAGGACTTTGGATTTTTATAGCTTTATTCAAAGTATGTGATTAAATTTTTTGTAAAATTATGTGCAATAGATTTAACTTAAATCTTTAGATAAAATTATCTCAAATTAGTAAAATAGGCTCCACTGTTACACTATTAAATTAGACAAAGCTAAAGCTTGTGGCTACATTCAATGGCATGCCAGGTGTGTTGGTCGGGCTAGTCGAGCCTACCAGGTGCGCCCGGGTTTCGACTGGGGCGAATTGAGAAGTCATTTTCTTTCAAAAAGATTGGCGTCAGCCCAAGTCATTTTCTTTATAAACAACTATCCCATTGAAAAAGGAAAATAAATTAAATTAGTAAAATTAACAAATTAGATTAATCTAATAAATATTTAAATTACTAAATTATGTCTTAGTAAAAGTAATAAATTAAATTAGTAAATTTATAAATTTATATATACTTTCAAATTTATTTCTGATTTTTTAAATTATTTATAGTATCATTTATTAAAAAAATCATTTATGATATATATAATATATAATTAAAATAAAAAAAATTAAAAGATAAAAACAAATAGTTAAATTATTTTTTTGGTATTTAAAAATTTAAAATAATATCATTCATTAAAAAACAAAAAAAAACAAAAAATATTAGAAAAAAGAAAAAAAAAGTCGTAAGTTGTGCTAACAACTGTAATGGCCAACATTCGACATCATAAAGCATTGCAGGTCTCACCACCATCTTATAGAATTTTCCCTTAAGTTTGAGGAGGAGTTTTCTATCGCACAATAAGCCCGATGCATTCCTCCACTTCAACCATCTAACTTGAATTATGCTGATAATATCCCCATCAATTTCATCATCACTCTGAACAATAGATTCAATATATCTAAAACATGTACTCTTATTAATGACTTGATCGCCCAAAGTCACAATCCCATCACTAGGTCTATTGCTACTAAAATTGCACTCTATATATTCAGTTTTAGATATACTCAAGCGAAAAACTTTAGACTCTAAAGTTGACCTCCATAATTTGAGTTTATCTTCAACTCCCTCTCTAGTCTTATCAACAAGAAGAATATCATCAGCAAAAAACATACACCAAGGTACATCATCTTGCAAATGTCTGGTGAGAACATCCATGACTAAATCAAAAAGATATAGACTTAAGGATGATCCTTGACGTAATCCAACCAAAATAGGAAAATACTTGGTCAAACCACCTTGTGTTTGAACACAAGTAATAGCTCATGCATACATTTCTTTAATGATTTGAATATAAGTGATACGTCCTCCAAAAATTATCTTGATCGGGCACGAATCTCAAACTAAAATCAAGTTGGAAACTTCCGAAATTAAAATTAGGAGCATATGAACTCCAATTTCAAAAAACTTATAGTCGAACTGAGCGTCTCGGAAATACGAACCCAACGACACCAAATTCGACCCAATCAGAGCCCAAATCAGTCCAAATCAAGGACCTGAAGCGCTGTTGGAAGGTTTGAACCACAATTTGGATTACCAAACGGTTTCTAAACATAACAAGCTTATACTCGAATCAAGCGGCTCGACGAGAAGAATCCAACAAGACCAAGATCACTGAATTCCAACATCACTAAGGCATTCAAATGTCCATCAAATGGTTCATGATCAAGGGATTCAACAACGGCCGTCCATCCAACCACTCCCAACTTGCCCTTGATCCTCCATCTATTTACGGGTCATGCCATTCTCAAAATCTATTAATAGAGCTCCCTCTCCTCTTGAAAAAGGACCCTAAGCCTAAGGAAAAAAGAGAGAGATCGAAGCAAGAAGAGAAGAAGAGAAGAGAAGGAAGAAGCTCATCCTTGACCACTGCCGGAGTTTCACCGGACCACGCCGGACCTTCGTCGGACCACCACTTGAGGCCCTCATCTCCACCGGATCACTGCCTGACGTTGTTCCTCCACCGGACCACCACTTGAGGGCCTCACCTCCGCCGGACCACCGCCTGCGTCGTTGCTCCGCCGGACCATCACTAGAGGCCCTCATCTCCGCCGGACCACCGCCTGACGCTGTTGCTCCGCCGAACAACCACTTGAGGCCCTCACCTCCGCCGAACCACTGCCTACGCCATTGCTCCGCCGGACCATCACTTGAGGCCCTCGCCTTCCTTGACCACCGTTGTAGTTTCGCCGGACCACTGCCGAACCATCGTCGGACCACCACTTGAGGCCCTCGCCTTCCTCAACCACCGCCGGACTTCCGCTGGACCACCACTTGAGGCCCTCACCTCTGTCGGACCACCGCCTGACGCCATTGCTCCGCCAGACCACCACTTGAGGCCCTCACCTCCGCCTGACCATCGCCTGATGCCCTTGCTCCGCTAGACCACCACTAGAGGCCCTCACCTCCGCCGGACCACCGCCTGACGCCGTTGCTCTGTCGAACCACCACCTGAGACCCGAACTTCTTCCGGACCACCACTTAAGGCCCTGTGCTCCATCAGGCCACCACCTGAGGCCAGGACTTTCATTGGACCACTACTTGAGGCCTTGAGCTCCACCAGAAAACCACTTGATGCCAGAGTTCTCACATAATACTGCCGACCTCCATCACCAGACAACGGTCTTTCTGACCCTAGTCTCCTGCCGACTACGGTCCTTCCGACCTCCATCACCTACAATGGCCCTTACAACCAAAAAAACATGTCTATATTGATTATTGTAACTCCCACCATGTAATGCGCTCTATATAACGTACATTTGTAACATCAAGCCAATGCCTTCTCCCTAAGAAGGGCCTCATTTGTAATCGACTGTAAATACTAGTGGATTCATTCAAATTGGGCTAGACCCCGTGGTTTTTTCCCTTTTTTAGGGGTTTTCATGTAAAAACTCTAGTGTCTCTTATGAACGCTACACCCTCTCACTTATCAGATTGAGTACTAGATCTTAGTACAATGCTAAGATGTTAAATTATATATTTCTCTATCGCCGCGAATACTCCAGGACACAACAATAAGTATCATTAACTCATTTCTTTTCAAGAACTCTCCATAGCACTTATCTTGAAACTTTATCATATGCTTTCTCTAAATCAATTAATATCATATGTAGATCCTCATTCTCTCTATATTTCTCCATCAAACCTCTCAATAAATGTATGACTTCCATAGTAAACCTACCCGGCATGAATTCAAATTGAATTTGAGAAACATTAGTATCATGTCGCAACCTACGCTCCATAACTCACTCCCATAATTTTAAATTATGACACATTAACTTAATTCCTCTATAATTCTAACTCATGTGCATCACCTTTATTCTTAAAAATAGGAATTAACACACTCATTCTCCAATGATCTGACATCTTTTTAGTTTTCAAAATATTATTAAAAAGTTTAGTGAGCCATAAAATTCGTTCATTGAAGAATAAAATTTTTTCGTTTTTAAAAAAAACTATATATTTAAGTTTATAATTTATCTTATTTATAATCACATTTATATCCGATCTAACGACTTGCTTTCTTTTTTAATTAAAAAAATATATAGTAGTGATGACAGTTGACGATTGGCGCCGACCGAACGATGCTCCAAGATGCTAGATAGATAACCTATATAGAAGATTATCCAAGACGACCTAAGATGTCAAATAATCCCAAGCATCACTCATAAATTTTTTATTTTGGTTTTGCTTTTACCTAATTAATTATAAATTAATTTTCTTTTAAAAATTATCAGGGTTTAGATCTTATATTCAAAGAAATTAATGAATTTATTAACAAATAAGAGCTTTGCATTCAAAATTTAAATATATGTAAATGATTTTAGCTAATTTACTTTTAATTATTTAAAATTATTTCTTTGCATTTAATTATATAATAAATACCACTATATAAAAAAATATTTCTATTAGACTTGCTTTAAAAAAAAATTTAATTTCATTGGTAGGGGCCGCGCGTACGCGAACCCCCCTAACACAAATTATGACGTCCACTCTGCCACTTGGGCAGATGGTAGATCAGAGCATCTTCAAAGTGCAATGAAGACCTCTAATCTAGGCCACAGGCATTGCTGATCACCCGTTAAGACCCCGTCCAGGTAAGTATGGAGCAACGGCTTTGCAATTTTCATTAAATAGGCAAAAGCGGGAGGCGCTTCTGTAAATTAGGCGATGTGGGACTAAAATGAGACGCTACCATCCGTTCCTTTACCCGGGTTAACTAGCGTGACTTGGGGCATTTCACTAAATTAGGCATTCCGTTATGCACTGAGCAAGATTAATGAATTCTGAATAACTGATGGTGCTAGAAAGAATTAGAGATGTAGACTTTGGTAAAATTTAAAAAAATTTAATTTAGAAATTTTTTTATTATAAATATGAATTATAATTGAAATGTGATATTATTTGATTTTTTTTATTAAGTTAATTTAAGTTGTTGATTGAGAGCTGAATAATTGAGAAATTTGATGAATTAGATTGATAATTACTTTTGATAATATAGATGAAAAATGAACACCCTTACACTGGTTTTCAGTCTTTTGCAAGGGAAAAAAATAATGGAAAAGAAAATAGAAGGTTAATGGTATTAAAAATTGGATTGGATGGACAGTTTGACCAATTCAATCGTGAACTGGAACTATGATTGGTTCGATTTAATTTTAAAATTGTTTATGCATATAATTAGCAATAATCAATTGAAACTATTTTGTTCATTTTGTTTTTAGAATTTTTATTTTTAATATAAAGTTAATTTAAAAATATTAAAATAAATTATATATTGTTAATTAAATTATTTAAAAATATATTCTAAGTTAACCGTGCAGCTCAACAAGCTTTCGAACTCGAGCTCGAACTCGTAGCTCAATAAGCTCAACTTATGAGCTCATTAATGAGTCAAATTGGAGCTGACTCAGCTCACTTATACCACCATTGAATCTCTATTTTTTCAAGCTCAATGCTCAATCCAATTTTTAAAACCTTACGATCACAAATGAGCTTTAATCGAACCGAGCATCGAGTAGCTCGTTGAACGCTTGGTTCACTTGCAGCCCTAATGTCTTCTCTAATAAATATCATTAAAAATTTACTCTACATGAGTTTCTCAAAAAAAAAAAAAAATCTTTGAATCAACATTCCTTGCATTTGGTTGAGAAGATGTAGCAGACTTCTGTGGTAGAATCAGGTAGAACAATCTTAATTCAACACTTAAAATTCATTGGAGCATCCCCATCCATTTCGTCCCCAAAAATACTTAATATCTATTTTGGGTATGAAGTGAGATAGACTCTCAGTTGAGGTGTCAGATTCTATAAACTCTAACACCTCATTTTTCTTACCACCTCAATTTTCATACATAGATTATATTTAAATTTAATTAAAATTTAATTGTAAAAAAAAAAAAAACATAGATTATATAGATCCGTTTATCCTATTAGGAGAGTAAATGAAATAGATTTGACTTATGTTAAAAAAAGTAGAGATAAACCTAAAAAGACTTGATAAGAAAATATTAGAAATGACATTTCTTTATTAGGTTTAAATGAGAATTTGACTCTTAATAGGGATTAATTATTCTGTGCGGAAGTCGAACGTCATCTGGAGACCAACCAGAATGCGCCACGTCACCGCTTGGTCGGTACTGCTGACGTGGCACATTCTGGTTGGTCTCCGAACGGCGTTCTTCGTCTGGTCTCCACACATAATTATTTCTCCTTAACATGACACACTAGATAAAAAAGGATTCATATAACCGACCTCACATAGTGGAATAAAGACTTAATTTTGTGAAGCGCATGCCGTCAAAGGCCAATGGCTGGAACTGCTAACAACATATTTCCAGCTCTTTATTGCTGAAATGCCGCAAGAGCTTTGTACCCTTAAGAATGGTGGTATTGCCCCTTTGACACTCCGATGATAGACGAACCTACTGTGATTCATCGGGATCTACTTCGTCCTCTACAAACTGATAAACTAGTTCGGGAACAATTTCTCGACTCCGACGAAGAGCGCCTCCTTTATCAACGAGCCTACATATCTAACTCCGATTTTAGAATATAACAAGGAGAAATCACTTCCACAATCACAATCATGACAATTTTAAGGTTAAAATAAGACCTTTCGTTGATGGTCACTTGCACATTGAAGACCATCTCAATTAAGAGTGGGTCGTAGAGGTATTTTTAAGTACATAGAAATCTCTCCTAAGAAGCAAGCCAAATATGTTAACCTATAATTGAAAGGGGGCATTGACGCTTGGCGGATCTAATTAACTCAAGCTCAGCATATAGACGCAAGAACAATGCCAAGAATTTGCAACAATGAAGCAATCTGATTACGAGCAAACGCTATATCTATGATATCACAAGTATTCACAAGGCAGTCAATTTGTTAGTGCCTATAAGGAGGAGTTTTATCGGCTTAGTGCCCATAACCATCTCAATGAGACATCAACAATTGGTAGCACACTATATAGGAAGGATTTGGGCTCATTCTCAAGTCATTAACTTTGCTTATAAGTATGAAAAGTATCTCAACTTAAATCCCAGGAGTAGGATGCTTCATAAACATGTTATCAAGCAGCATATGGAAGTTGGTAAAGTGGCTACTCAAGCAAAGCAAGTCGGACTACATTCAATCCCAATCTTCGACTCCACCGACCACTAATATGGAATTGAAAGTACGTCCTTAGGTTGAACACAACATAGACAACATTTATGCCAAACCGGAACCACCTAAGTGCTTTTGATGTTTTCAACCCGAGCATAAATCAAATGAATGCCCCCAATAAATATCGAGTACAACTCGACGACAAGAAGATCAAAGATAAGGACACTGCATGCCCACTTGGCAACGAGGTTGAAGACTTGCAAAGTAATGAAGAGGTATTATTGTCCTACATTTTACAAAAGTCATGCTAACTCTGCGGCAACCCACGAACACACAACATAATGTCATCATCAAGACGCAGTGCGCTATTAACGACAAAGTTTGTGATATATTCGTTGATAGCGGCGGAAAGAAAATTTTAATTTCCGTCGATGTCGTTAAAACTCTCCAATTAAAAACACCCAAGCATACCCATCCATGCAGGATAAGCTGGATCAGAAAGGGAAACAATGTCACAATGACTGATAACTATAAGGTAACTTTTTCTACTAGTAAAAAGTTTATATGTGATGTTTATGATGTGCAAGATATGGATGTTTGCCACTTAATTTGGGACATCCATGACAATTTGAAATGGGCACTTCTTTAGCAACTACCTCATAAGGGTCCAATACAGCATCAAATTGACTTTATTTCAGGCTCATCCCTACCCAATTAGCCGCATTACAAAATGAGTAAAAAAAAGCACTAAATATTACATGAAATTATGAATGATCCACTCAAGAAGTAGCTCAGCCTACCCAACCCAAGTCCTATTGTGTAGGCACTAACTGTGCCTAAGAAATATAGATAATGGCATATATGCATTGGTAGCAGACGCCTTCAACAAAATTTCCATTAAATGCCACTTTACAAAGCTATGTGATTAAAAGAACCATTTGACAAACTCCACAGTGTCACTATCTTCTCCAAATTGGACCTGAGCAGTGACTACATAAACACATGAGGGTTTATACAAATGGCGATTCATGCCCTTTAGGTTGTGTAATGTGTTGAGGACATTTAGGTGTTTACTGAATGGGATGTTAAAACCTTAGCCATTTATGCCTTTTTTATTTTGATGATATACTAATGTCCAGTACTTCAGTTCAACCACGGCAAATCATTCATACCATCTTGAAATATATTTAATATTTTCAAAGAACAAATTGTATCTCAATTTTTTGAAATGCCAATTTACTATCGCACAAGTTAACTTCCTCGGCTTCAACATCAATGCTGAAGGCATTGCGAAGGATCCGCAACGAAATTGAGGCCATTTGATCTTGGCTGACATCAACTTCCATGATCAAAATTTGTAGCTTCCACAGGTTAACGAATATCTATCGGTGTTCCATCAAAGGGTTCAGCTCCATTATAGCGTCTATCATTAATTGTCTTAGAAAGAAAATTTTCCAGTAGGGGCATCAGCAACAACAAAGTTTTGATACCCTCAACACACACATTTTACACAACACTAGACACTAGTACTTGTCATTCCAGACTCCAAAAGACCATTTACATCCAAACATACGCCTCAACAGTGGGTATAAGGCCTGCTTTATCGCAAGAGGGAAAACCCGTCAAAATCTTCAAAGAGAAACTTAGTTCAAAGTAGCAATGTTGGACTGCCTATGAACAAGAATGTCAAGCTCACTTAAACAATGTAATCATTATCTTGTACATCAAGAGCAAATTTTATTTAGGGATCATCCATCTCTTCAACTAATACAATCACAATAGAATTTAAGACATGTGCATGCCTATTAGGTAATGTTCCTACAAAAAAATAAAGTAGGGGTGTCAATATTTGACACGACCCGAAAACCTGACACGAAAATTCCGAGTTAGGGTCAACCAGGATCCGAAATGGGATGGGTTTGGGTTCAACAAATCGACCAGTTTCAAAAACCAGGTCGGGTTCGGTCGACCCAAAAACCCGAAATTGACCCATTTTTTACCCAAAAATTGGAGATTAACCACTTTTTTTACCCAAAAACTAGCAATTTTTGGTTGGCCCCAGGTCATTCGAATTGTGTTGGGTTGATCCGGACTCAAACCAGGTCGGGTTCGAGTCCAAAAAACCGACCCGTTTGCAAAAACGGTTCAGGTTCGGGTTGACCCGAATATTGTCGGGTCAGTTTCGAATTCGGGTGATCCGAAATTGACACCCCTACCCCTAGCAAGTCTCCCTTCAAAATTGTGCATGCCAACCTCCCAAATTGCACCATTGATATCACAATTTTTCCAAAATCCAAAAATTATGCCACTGCATACTCGGCTAATAAATTTGATAATTGTTGAATGAAGTTAAAAAAAAATTGCATAAATGTACAAGGGTCGTGCTAATAACGCCGCTGAAAGACATTTAATATTGGTGATTTGGTGATGATACACCTTCGAAAAGAACACTCTCTCCTACCATTACCTACCCCAAGCTATAGCTTCAAAAATGATGCCTACAGCTCACAGAACTCAAGACCAGTTCTGATGATGAGAAGAGCAACTGATGCAGCTCACATTTGCGTTTTCTTAGCTAGCTCCGGCTCAGCTCACCATCCACCGTACAATTTCATTCATGTTTTTTTTTTTTTAATTATCGTTAAACTCTTTGCCGACCCCACATAGTGGGATAAAGGCTTGTTGTTGTTGTTGTAGTATCGTTAAACTCTTTGATTATATGATGCTTTAATTACGTAGCCTGTATTAGTTAAGCACACTATCCGATACTGGATAAATAGTGAGTATTGTAAATGCATGGCAGCTTTTTAGATATCGGAAAAAAGAAATCCCAATTGAAAATATTCCTGATTTTCATTCTTCTCGCTTGGCTACGTGGGTATCTATACTTAGTGCAGAGGATTAATCAAGTCTGATCTGAAAAGTCTGCACTGATTACTGACCACTAATAGAGACTGTTTTTGCTTATTTTCTAGCAATTATTAAATCGCATCAAGCAAGTACTGAAAAATTCAATGCAGAAAGCTTTGAAGAGAGAGGGAAGCATCAATTTGCCCAAAATAATCAGTTTTTCCCTGCCTAGTTCACAGAGGATTATAGCAGGGCATCAGAATCACCAAAGCACAAAACTAGCCCTGCAACATACATATATAACTGAAACCTAAAGACTGCTACCTCAGAATGATGTTTAAGTGATTTAAAAAGATTATGATGCTAAGTACCTGGAGATGATGAGAGAGAAAACACAAGTATCCCAACTTGTTGAATAGGTCTAGCTCATGTCCCCTCAGTGCTTACACTGTGATAACCAGAACCTGATTTGATTGTGTAGATATTGGCTAACTCAAAGAACTTTGCGATTCTTCTTGATACTATAGCCCTGTTCATATCTGCCATAAATTAGTATGTAAAATGTTAAAAGGGTAGTCAAGGCTTCATAGTCAATAAGAACTTTGGAACTGAATCGGGATCAAGTTCCCAACAGTCCTTTAACTTCCCAGACTGTTGATCAGTCAATCTAAATGCAGGTATTTGATGGGAGAATCTCAAGCATTCATCAATGGGTATCTCGATGTCAGCTACACTTCTAGTTTTAGGCATAAAAACATATTTATAGCCCTTGACCTTTGTCAAGGTCATCACTTTTATGTTGCATTTATTTCTCTCAACCACCTCTACCACACCGTAATCTGCAACATTTCCAAAATCTGTGGATGTCCATTTAAGACTCCAGTTACTAAATACAGCCCAAACCTCACCACCATTAGGATATATCTCAAACAAATAATTTTTCCTGAGGGACGTTGCATGCACCAAATGAGAGAAGGCGTGGGTTGAATCATATTGAGCAACTTTTGACGTAACCTTGAACCTTCCACAGCTGACAGGTAGGCCATTCTTTGACCACCATTTCTCCCCTTCAGTCTGAGGAGAGAACTCTAACCACTTCACATTTAATCCAGTCGTTCCGCACCCGACCGCACTTATCAAAGCATAGTAATTAGGGTACTCATCAATGTCACTATAAAGTGCCCAAATTTGACCTTGTCTAAACTTCTCCTCAGACCTTTCTTTTTGAAAGTTGAAAATTTCAAGATTAGTAGATTCCTGCCCATTAGAACTGGAGTCTTCAATTTCTTTATCTGAATTACCGAAAGCATGGTATCTGATATTTCTGCTGGCTGTTTCTAAAACATGCTGGCTAGGGCTCAACATTGTACTTTTAATTACATCACCTTCAAATTTATCTTCATTGACCCCAGCAGGCCTTGGACATGGATCCCCGGACTTAACATCCAAAACTTCAGTAATGTTAGCACTACCTGCATCAGTGATATTTACAACATTCTGAGGCAAAGCAGCTGGATCAAGTTCAAAAGAATCTCTTGGAATTCCTTCTCTTTCTACAGAAACTCTAAAATAAGGTACACAGTGGGAAAATTTAAGCAACTGCCCAGAGGGTACCACAGTGATTCCTTTATCCTGTGCTCGAGCAAAAAGGTACAGAAATCCTCTGACCTTGACTAAATGACTTACAGTGAAGTCTTGTCCAGATGCATAATCTGAGACAATTTCAACAAATTCGTATGAATATTTCCTAGGGCTCTCTTCAGTAGAGCTCCATTGCATATCCCAGTCTTTGAAAAGGGCCCAAACCTCTCCCTTCTTTGGATATATATTATATGTTCTTCCTCTACCTTTTTCACCACAAATCAGATGAGAAAACATCAGCTGACATTTTGTAGTACAAACCTTTCCCAGTTTGAAATTACCACAGGCAGTCGGCAATCCAGCTTTCACCCAAGCTTTTTCAGCTAAACTAGTAGGATTGTACTCTAACCAGGTATACTGCAACTTAAAACCAGGAGCAAAAACTTTCTGAATCAGAGCATGATACCTAGGCATTCCGTCGTCATCATCATATACCGCCCAGATCTGATTCACCACAAATTTACTTTGATCTCTATCCATATTGAAGTCATAAAATTCTGGATCAGGGTAAGAGAATGAATATTCAACTTGTGTTGTAGAAATTGCATCAGCAGCAGAATTGGCACTCGAACCCACTCCGATATGCTTGCTATTTTTCATACGAACTGTGTCCTTGCTTTCAGGCATCTTTCGTTTCTCTAGACCACTCCCTCCAGGTAAATTATCTTCACAAAGATCTTCATCTATTTGCTCCCCCATAATCTCACTGGTTTTCTTCTTCACACCATTGGTTGCTACCTCAGGAGACGAGATGCCCCGGTTCTTCGTGTTGTAAGATCCAACATTTCTTGACCTTTTAGGCGGGCGTACAAAATCATCTTCGCTCTCATCGTTATAAGTGTCATTCATCTTGCAACTTGTTGACCTCCGTGGATACCTGCCACTTGTGGATCCATCCTTGAGATCTGCTGGGGGAACCTCCATAACATTATCATTATGAGTGGATTCACGTTGAGCAGAATCTGAATAATTAAAATTGGCAGTTGTCCTCCTGCTTCTTATCTGGGATGCACCACGTGAAGAAGACCTCATTGCTGATTTCTTACCAGTTTTGCCACTTTCAGACTTCACCTCATTACCAGCCATAGCATCCCCACCAAACTCAGCCTTTTCTTCCTCGTTAGTAGAGCAACGTCCATGCTTGGTATCAGTTACAGATTTTGAAGGTTTTGATACTGTGGGATGCCTGATGACATTTTCATGTTCCCTTGCCCCTAAAGGATTTCCAAAATGAGTTTGGCTCCCCTGATTATAAGGATACCGAGCAGCAAAATCTGTCTGATGAAAACCAGTGTGTATCCAGGGGAATCCAGAACTTGAACCAGGAGGTGGAGCATTTTGGAGTCTCACCTCAAATGCATGAACTTTCTTAAGGCATTTCTGACATTGCACCTCCCTATTCAGAAGAGCTCGAGAATAGGAGAGTAAATTGTTGCAGTAGACACAAACAGACCAGAAATATTGGGAAGCAGATGAGTGCTGCTTATTATCCTGCTGTTTCATTCCGCCAGGTTGATTACTTGAAGAATAGTTTGTAGCCCCAGTATTGCTATTGGCGTTTTTAACATGCTGAGAAGGTTGCCAAGAAGACATGGTTCTCATCTGAACTCTTCTTTTCGAATCATAAACTTGGCGGCATGCATGATCAGATAGTACCTTATATGCTTCTCCAACTAGCTTAAAGGCAGCTTCAGCACCTGAAAATTTGTTCTTGTCAGGATGAAGAAGAAGAGCAAACCTACGATACTGCTTCCTGATCAATGCTTCATCAGCCGATGACTCCACTTGAAGAACTCCATAATGGTTTATCTGACCATTGACCAAGCTTTCGGCAGAGCAATGCACTTCACAAACGGTTAGCATGTGAGAGGCATTCTCAATATCAGGAAAGAGATGCAAAGCTTTAAGCAGAAGCTTCTTAGCGCCAACAAAATCTCTGATCTGCATCTTCTTTTCAGCAATGTCCTTAGCTCTGATGGCCTCCTCTTTGTTGCATTCCATTTTGCTATAATCACGGGAATCCTCTCATGCAAGATCAGCAGACCAAAATAAATCACACTTCCCATTCATGCATATTTTACTTTAAACCGACGAGAATAATACATCCTTTAGCCGGCAGCTTAATTTCAGACAACATCAAGAAATTGTTATAACCATGCATGCTGTCTGAAAACCAATTCCTCAGAGATCGCAATAGCTGCACAGGTATTAGGAAGAGCCTATGAGAATCTATGTGACAATAATTAAAAAATTTAAGCAACCACGCATATCCCTACATTTAAAAGTATAAAGCAAACAAGGATGAAGCCGATAAAAATAAATATTGATTTAGCTACTTGGAAATATGTAAAAACTACATAGATTTGCAATAATAATCATGAATAGTTAAAAATTCAGGAATGCTGAGCAGTGTAAATCCTATCACCAAGTTCTACCATACGTTCAATAATCAGCTTTAAGCAAGCTTTTAATTAAAAACTTAACAACAAGCTTGGTTTTAGTTTCCTATCAGTCATACGAAGGTTCGGTATTGTGTTTAAAACAATTTTGTTGATCTTTAGTTTCGCTTTTAATTTTATTATAATTTTGGATGTAACACAAATCAGAAAAATTTAAAAATTAAAAATTTTTACAGATCTATATGCTCTGACAAAAATATATATATAATGAAACATATGAAAATGTTAATTATTTATAAGGAACTTTTTAATTTATATATATATATATATATATATGCAGATAGTAATTTAAAATAATATTTGCCAATCCAAAGCACAAAAAATAAAATTAAGATAAGAATGTTGAATAAGTCAAACAAGGAATAAATAAAAATGTAAAGATAGACAAGTTGCCAAACTATAAATGATAAATTAAGAAGAAGACAAGATAGTGAAAAATAGATGAGTTTTGAGCAAGTACAACATAGGGTGGGTTAGCAAATGCACCCCAATAAATATGCCTAGATAAAATTAATATCGAGATATTAGGGGAAAAAAATAAAAGATGAATCAAAGGTAACTTGTTTAGAAGCAAGACTTTAAAAGGTTTATTTTGGGGCTCGCGTAGGGATGTGATGGTCCAAGAGAATGTTTGGCCAATTGATCATATAATCAACAAGTTAAGGCATCGCCACTGGCGCCTGGGGATCATCTATTACTAAAAACTAGCATAGTGACATCCACATGATATAACTCCAAATAAATTATATTAAATTATTAAAATTTAGCTTAGTATAAAGACCTTTCATATCTATTTAAGTAAAAATACGAAGAATAAGATTATTTGTTATTTAATCTCTTCAGAATTGAATCATGTTAAATTGATTAATCTCTTATAAGTTCACAAAAACATCAAAGAGTCCTAGGTCCTTCTCACCTTCGTTTCCCTCACATCTCATATATTTGCAGATGTCCACTAGCTTTACCAGAGACACCTTTATTGTTTTTTTTTTACTTGCCAACTTCCTGATCATCTTCGCCAAAGCTATACACCAACTCACTTCTCATCCTATCTGATTATAATGTTTTTATTATATTTTATGATGCTTATGTCAGTAAGACTTTAGAGTTAAAATATAAATAACATACTTATCTGCATTGGGTTTTAGAATTTTTTTATTTATTTACTTTTTTAATCATATTATTTTATACATGAAATATAAATTATTAAATTCAAAGGATTATCACCCCCCCCCCCCCCCCCCCCCAATTCTACAAAGAAAATGGTCCCTGGGATATTTGTAGGTTGTCATTTTAATCTCGGTTATCTAATATGTTCAATTTAATCCATTGACTACTCAAATATAATCCAAAATAGTTCCTTTATTGGGTTATTTGGATTAAATTTCAGAATCAAAGGACTATTCTATATCAAATTTAAGAAGTGGACTAAATTGAACATATTATATAGGTCCCAAATAAAACGGCCCCCATAAATAATCAAAAGATCAATTTTCACATTTCCATCAAATTGTGCAAAAAAAGATTTCACAAGTCAAGCGATATTCAACAAGCATGAATGAAGAATTAGGAAGTCGTAAATTCTTATTTTCTCCACAAGCTTGATATATATACCAACATGCACTCCAAACTAATCATTTGGCCCAAAAATATCTAGTTCCTGCCAAACTTTTATGCAAATGGTGAAGTATTATGTGGCACTCATGCTCATTTTTTTGAGGTCAAGAGCTTAATCTCATAATTTATACAATTGAGCAAAATTTTAAAGATCTAAGTATGCCATGTTGACTTTCCCCTAGATGAATATTACGGTGTGACAGACAAAGTGCATGGATCAAATACATAGAAATGATAAGCCATGACATTACCAAGGCATTGTTAATATCTTATAATAGAAAGGAATGGTCAAACATGATAGATAGTAAAATAAAATAAAATATGGTCCTAAGATTAAATAAGGTTATTTAAATAATACTAATAAATATATTTTTGAGAGTAAGATTCAAAATTTTAATATTTTGAGTTGTTCATAAGAAAGCTAGTGTCATGTAGAAAAATAGCTAGTGATATTGAAAATTTTTCAAAGTATGTGTTTGGGAAATCAAAATAAAAAACTCCTAATAGTAAACATAATTGGTAATAAAATCAAAATGCAAGAAAAAATAAATAACTTTGTTATAAAAATTAATTTAGATAAAAATGCTCGAAAAAATTGGAAAAGATATACAACGATGCAAAAAATTTAGCATTTCAGCGATTTATATAATATATTATGTACTAAAAAAATGAATGATGAACGCATAAGTTAGCCAAACAAAGAGATAGGAGAAGTAAAGATTTTGATAAAGTAAAGCGCATTAAGAATAAAGATTAAAAAGAATTTATTTTATAAAAGGATATTCAACATAAGTGGAGGAGATTTTTGATAAACTTTTCAATGAATGTTGAGATAATATGATCAACTTTAATGACCTTAGTACCCCTAAATGAAAATAGATGATTTTTTTTTATAATTGTATTAGTAGGGTGTCAATAAATGACCCAACCCATCAATCCGACCTGAAAAATTTAAGTTCAAGTTGACCTATTTAATAAATAGGTCAAGTTTGGGCTCATGTTGCCTCACAAACTTGTTTTTTAGCATAAAATGACCCGTTTAATAGTTTTTTCATTAATTTTTTTTCTTGTTGTTATGATCTTCTTACCTTTTTATCAAATAACTTAATCTATATAGGTGATAAGTTATAAAAAAAGTTGATGTAGGCAAGGGAGGGGTCAAAACAAAATGAATATTTTGTTCTTTGGGCTGCTTGTTGTCTCACGGTTTGGGCTTTGGCTGCTCTCGATTTGGTCCTTGGCTGCTTTGGTTTTGAGCTGATTTTTTGGGAATTAAGTGGTTCTAGCTCATAAATGTTGAGCTGTGATTTCAACTCATTATATTGGTTAGTTCTCCTACTTTTTAGCTCGTTAAGAGGAGTTAAATTATTGCCTCTTCCCTTTCTTGTGTCTCATTGGTTTCTCTTTATGATGTTCCCGTGAAATGGTTGTTGGGTGCTTGTGTGGGCTTTTCAATTTCTCCCCCAGGCTGTTTTCCCGTGACCTCTCCGGCCCGTTTCTGTGTTGGCTTTTCGGGTCCCTCTCTGGCTGTGTTCCCGTGGCTTCTCTGACCCGTTTTCTGTGTTATTTTTTGGGAGCTGTTTTGTGGTGTTTGGTGCCCTTCCTCTTCCCCTTAGCTAATTGGTTTGGTTGAGGATTTTATGTGGCTGTTTGGCTCCCCTTTCTCTCCTATAAATATGAAGTGTTTGTCTTGAAAAGAGTTTTTTTAGTAAGGTTGATATAATGTAATTTTTGGAGCCAAAAACCTGAGAGGTTTTTCTTCTTTCTTGAAAAAACTTGCGAACTTGTTCCACCTCTTCATCCTCCTCTAGGAAAGCTTGCAAGCTTGTCCTTTCTTCGTCTTGGTCTTCTAACCCCTTTCTTCTCTCTGCAAGATCGACGTCACTTGTATCCTTCTTCTCAATCCAAGAAAGCAACTTTATGTGTATTTTTATGTTTATGTTTGTGTCAAAGTTTGTAAGTCTTTTATCTTATAAAAAATTGTAGTTTGTCATATTTTTGAGAATTTGGTGTTATTTTTATTTCCTATGAAAGTCTTTGTTTTTGCTTGCAAAAATTTGGAGCTTTTCCCAAATTTTTTCTTACATCAAAATTTAACCAAGATGGGTTAACAATCCGGTTGAGATCATTCGGGTTGCTACTGAATCAGGTCCAGATCTATCTTTTTGACCTATTTATTAAACATGTAGGTACAAATTGACATGATTTTAGTCGAGTCAAACCCAAACCTGACCAATTAACTCATTTTGACACCCTCGTGTATTAGTAAAATCGAAGCGGGAGAGGATTTTAAAAAAATGAAGAGTAAAAAAGTAATTGAACCTAATGATATTTTAATATAAGTGTAAAAATATTTAGGAGATCAAAAAATTTCTTAGCTCGATAATTTTTTTAATATTATTTTGAATAGTAAAATATATTAGATGAGTGAAAGAGCATGTTAGTTCCTATTTCTAAAAATAAAGGTGAAGCATAAGAGAGTGCAAATTATAGATAAATTAAGTTAGTGCGTCGTACATTAAAATTACGGAAGAGAATAATTGAGCATAAGTGATGTACAAGTAAATGCTTAGAAATGAATGTAAAAGAATCTGCACGATTTCTTGGTAAGAGCAATAAGATTAGAATTATTAGCAAATTAAACGATCAAGTAAAGCATAAGAGCGGTCACTTCCGTTTAGGCTAAGTTGCACACTAAGCACTTGGATTATCAAAACAACATAGAAAATCAAGTCATGCAAATAGAATAGCCTTCAACAGAAATCCCTAATCTAATAATAAGGTTAGAAGCAAATAAAGTGCACTCAATCTTACGTTTATTAAGCTTTGGCGACGGCGAAGCAAAATCCTACGTTTACTAAGCTTAGGCCAAGGTGAAGTTCGGCTCCTTGTGAATCTACATCACCTATAAGATTAGGGGCATTAGAGAAGTAAATAAAAAGGGGAAGAAGTTCACCCTTATCAAAATCCGGAGACAAGTAGGCGATGTGTTGACGAAGTTTGACGTAGTTTCTCGTGGAGGCTCAATTGGAGGAGAAGAGATCTCTTTCAAGCGTCGAAGTGTTGAATATATTGATCCTTTGCTCGCATTGAAGAAACCTTCAAGAAAGAGGGGCTTCCTTCAACAATTCAAGTAGGAGAAGGCAAGATAAAGTGTCCGGCCAAGAGAAGGAGACTAGGGAAAATTAGGTTCAGATTTTGTGGAGGGGAGTTAGAGGGAAAACTAATTTAATACTTCCTAATTATCTTCTTAGTTGAAAATAATTAAAGGAAGAGAAAATAGCAAGAGGGGGGCAGCGGCAAGAGAGGATTGGGTGGGGTGGATTCACTTCCAAGTGGAGGAGTTCCTTTATTGGAAATAAATTAAATAGGTGGGGCTAAGGGAGAATTCGGCCAAAGGGAGGAGGGGGGATTTTGAATTGTTTCCAAAGTGAAGACTTGGTTTTAGGAAACAATTCCTAAATTTTCCCTATAGGGGTCGGCGGCATCCAAGGCTTGGGAGGATGATTAAGGGAGCTTTTAATACCTCCTTAAATTTAGGACTCAAATTTAGGATGAGATATTTCATCCTAAATTAATTTAAATTTAAAAGACAAGGATTTGGAAAGTTTCCAAAAATAGGAAAGATATTTTAGGCAACTTTCCAAATTCAAATAAATTTGAAATTTGAAAAAATCTTGAGTTACCTAAAATTGCCAAATCCCAAATTAGGAAACGGAATCGATGTGAACAAGGATGGAATAGAGGAGGGGGCGGGATAGGGCCGGCGACATGATGGGCTTGAAGGGATTTATGAAGGAGATTTTGGATTGCTATTTTAAGACTTAGAAATTATGAAAGTTGTAATTAAATCTTAATTGATTTGAGATTCAAATAGGGTTTAATTTAGGAAACTTTCGTAAGATAGGTTTAATAATTTAGGAAAGATTTGAAATTTCAAACTAGAGGAATTTGAATTCAAAATCTGCCCCAAATTAAATCAATCCAAAATATGCAATAATTCAAGAGGAGGGGAGAAGCTAGGAGGGGCGGGTATGGTGGCCGGCGGTTGGGTGGTGTTAGGGTGAAACTGATGGGAGTGGTGGGGAATTAGATGGCCGGTGACTTGGGGTTTTGGGGAGGACCGTTGGCCGCCGGCTAGGTGATGAAGAAAAGGGAAAATTAGATAAAGAAGAAGAAGAACCACGAATCCAGCCGTCTCCAAGGTTGGTGGGTGATCCGAGTTCCCTCCCCTAGGGATTCACCAATCAAACTCTCAAGCTCTCCTAAGAACTCAAAACATGTGGAAAATTTTCATTCAATCATTCATTAACTTGAGAAGAGAAACATGATGGCTATAAATAGCCTCGTACATAAGACTCAAAAATAACAAAGACGACTATGCCCTTAGGGCTTACATATGACTTCCCTTAAGCAAGGGGCAAAACTGGAAAAAATAAATACAACATAAATAACAAATAATCATAATAAAAAAATACATGAAATAACTCAAAATTATATCGACGCGATCGTGGCCGTAGATCGACGGCCACGCTTCAGATGTATGACTCATGCTCTGATGTCCCCATCAATAAGTTACGTCATGATACTAATATTTCTCAAAATCAATTTGAATTCATGCTGAACAGATCTACTACGGAAGATATACATTTATTGAAAAGTTTGATGGAAAAATACAAAGAGAGTAAAGAGGGCATATATATGATATTTATTGATTTAGAGAAAGCATATAATAAGTTCCAAAATAAGTGCTCTGAAGAGTTCTAAGAAAAGAAAGGAATTAATAATGATTATATTCAAGTCATTAAAGATAATATATATAATATAATACATGTGTTCAAATAAAAGCTAATTTAACCTAGTATTTTCCTATTTCAGTTGGAATGCATCAAGGATCAACTTTAAGCTCATATCTTTTTACTTTAGTAATAAATGTTCTTACTAGATATTTGCAAGAGCATGTGTCTTAGTGTATGCCTTTTGTTGATGAAATTCTTCTTGATAAGACTAAAGAGGGAGTTGATGAGAATTTTGAATTATGGAGGTCAATCTTAGAGTCTACAGATTTTTGTTTGAGTAAATCTAAAATCGAATACATGAAGAGTAAACTTAGTAGTAATAGATCTAGTGGTAGGATTGTGACATTGGGTGAGAATTAAAAAAGAGTGCATGTTTTAGATATTTCAGGTCTATTGTTTAAAGCGATGGCGAAATAAGCAAAATTCAAATTGGATGGTTGAATTGAAAGAGTGCATCGGGCATGTTGTGTGATGGAAAAGTAACCACTCAAACTTAAGGGGGAAATTTTATAAGATGTGGTGAGACCTGCAAAGCTTCATGGCGCAGAATGTTGGTTATTAAAGAGAAAAATTAGGTTAATTGTTACAGAGGTAAGGATGCTCAAGTGAATGAGTAGCATTACACTTAGAGACAAAATGCGAAATGAGCATATACATGAAAATGTTGGAGCACTTTCAGTGGCAGATAAGATTAGAGAGAGTCACCTTAGATGGCTGGTTCACATAAAAAGTGGGCCTTCCAACGGCCCTGCTAGGAGAGTAAATATATTAGGCCTGACCTATGTTAAAAAAGATAAAAGTAGACCTAAAAAGATATGGTTATAAAATATTAATTTTTTTAATTAGATTTAAATGAAAATTTGTCTCTTAATAGGACACAATAGAGAAAAAAGATTCATGCGGCCAAACTCGCGTGGTGGGATAAAGACTTGTTATTGTTGTAGATAGTACCATTTAGGCATAAAATCTTCTCGCTCTTCCGAATCACCATCACAAGACCATCAAAAGTTCTTCCCATTTAGCTTGTAAAAAGTTATTTGAAAAGGTGAGTTTTCCATGAAGACTCTCGAAATGATGATATGACTTGGTAAGGTAGAGGGAGAACAAATCTTTACCCTTTATTACTAGACCTGATTAGGGCCCTCTTTTTATCGTGGGCCATCATTTAAATATAACATATCTCTAATACCATGTAATAAAGAAGCATAAGAGAAATAAAGAGAAAAAAATGGAATACGCCATTTCCCTTGTAGGTTAGAATATGGAGGATTATAATGAGAAAAACTACAAAAGAAATAAATATATCCTTGAAAAAAATAAAAGAAAATTACATATTGCAACATTTTTTAAATTTAAAATCTGCTAAATGATCGAGGGACTTACAAGTCAACCAACCTTGATAAAGATCTTTGAGCACATAGATTAAGTATTCTAACCATTGGACCAATCCTCTTATAGCCCTTAGATTGCAATACATATGCCTACTCTTTCTTTTTTAGTTGTAGGCCTAATTTGGGGCATCCATCTTTTGTAAATAGCCTTAATTTCTTTCTATTGTAAGATTTTTTAAGAAGTCTATACATTTTCTACAAAATCAAATAATAAAATTCACAATAATTTTTTCTACTTTTCTACATAGTATCAGAACAGGATTAGAGTTGCTTCTTTCAACTTGTGTTCTCTTTTCTTCTTGTTAGAAATTCTCTCTTCTCTTTATTATGCCTAGTTTCTTTCACTATCCTTCCATGAGTCAACCATCATGAATGGTAAAGGTCAAACTATGAGACAACTCCAAGGGCTACCAACTTCATATCATTTGAACGGGAGAAACTAACTAAAATGGTCCCAAATTACAAAGATCTTTCCGAAATGATCCTCCTTTAAAATCAAAGGACCCAAAATTTATACTTTCGAATAAAGTAGATTATAATCTAATAATCATGAAGTGATTGTGGAATATCATAATGCTTGAAATCAATGGGCTATATATGTTCCTTTCTCCTACAAAATAAGATTAGGGCATCATCAAACAAACATACTAAAAGGTAAAGGATGTTAAGATTCCAATAAGAACTAAGATTTCAATATATAAGGCAACATTCCTATTATTAAGAACTTAAATGTAATAAAAGTTTATTACTTAAACTTAATTATTACCAAGATCTTAAAAGGACAATTTGCGATGATGTGATAACTCTCAAATAATATATAATAAGAGAAAGGGTGTTTGAGTTCCTTGTATGACTCAATAATAAATTGGACTAGGTTTATGTCTAAATCTTAATCCATGAAAAATGTATAATCACTAAATGAGATTTTTCCTCTCCTACAACCAAAGAAGACAGAAGGATGATTATGCCCGTCACTTTAGTCACCGAAATAATTGTAATGACAACTGTTGAGCCTGAAAGGAACTTATTGTTACAAACGCTTTCCCGAAAGAGCAACAAAGGACTTCTTGTAAAGAAAATCGATGAAGAAACTACTACAAAAAGAAACGACACATCAAAAAATATAGAAAACTCCACAGAAAGCCGCCAAGCCATTGTGGAAATAACAAAGATGACCAAAAAATACAGGCTTGATAGGTTGAATCAGAATAGCTCAATCTAGAAGAAATTGACAAGCTCAAAAACTTTCTCCACTATTTGGAAAACCTATATATATCATGTTATTTGGCTCAAAAAGACATGACTTCTAACTCTTGTGTTTGTAATACATTAGATAATTCCCCTTGCACTTGAATCCTAAATTTAGGATCCATTGACCACATGACTGTGGGCTCCAAAAATTCGCGCCCGGTCTCCCCTCGTCGCTTTTTGCTTTTGGGGTTGGGGGAGTTTTAACGGATTAAATTCTGGGGTAAATTTTCAGGAGGCAGATTGGGTTTGTAGATAAGTCACTACCCAAAGATTTCACTCTCATTTTGCGAGGACTTTATGATCTGAATTCTGATTTCGTATAGGTGCAAGCCCCTATAGTTAATTACCCCTCCCGATCACGAGAGAGAACTTTCGATTAAGGCTAGTCGTCGATGAATACGTCGTACCTGTAAATACACAATATCCAGTATATAGTAGCAGCATTGGTTTGGAAATTTGATATTTAAAATTAGAAATTTCACCATCTTACACTTAAAGCAGATGGTGGGGGGAGTGATGATGAGCCCGACCAAGATCTCATAGTTCCATCATCCCGGACCATCATGGTTCCTGGTCAACTTAGTCAAGTAATCGACCCAACCTGAAAGAATGATCCTTGTCAGCAACCATCGGTTGCGTCGTCCAAGGGCATCTTATAGGTCTGGGATGGATGTATATCTAAGGGGGCAAATTTAAATCCACCTTAGTTGATAGAGCACTTTGTGCCCTATTGATTATATCCTATTGATTCATATCTCAAAGATTTAGTACCATTTGGGAGCATGCGGGCACTGGCGATGACCATAATAATAGGAGAACTTTCAAGTGGAAGATTAATTTGATAAAACATCTATTTTCATCTTGATATTCCTATAACATAAACTTCAAAAAAATCTATAAATTATACCCATTCAAGTCTATATAATAACAAATAAGCCAAGTCAAAATCTCTGACAATCTTAAAAGTTAAAACTCAAAATCATAATCAAACAGCAAGGATTAACCCATCACTATACATTCTCCTCGATATCCCATCTCTCAAAACACACATTGTTAAAACTTTTCTACATTCATTATAAATATCATATCTAATTTCATTATAATACTATAAACTTTATCTGAGGTACTTGAAAACAATAATTGGG
Organism: Dendrobium catenatum; assembly: GCF_001605985.2. Taxonomy (NCBI): domain Eukaryota; kingdom Viridiplantae; phylum Streptophyta; class Magnoliopsida; order Asparagales; family Orchidaceae; genus Dendrobium; species Dendrobium catenatum. The sequence goes on from NW_021318869.1 coordinate 311,790, forward strand.
AAGATGTCATGAGAGAAGAGATGAATGTTTTAGAAAAAAATACACTTAGAAAGATTGTCGTCGAACCAAGAAATTAGAATAAAACGATATGATGAAAACAAACTTTTCATATAAAATATAAAGCAAATGAAAGCCTAAAATGATATAAAGCGAGATTGGTAGTCAAAGTATATAATCAATCCTATGAAATTGACTACCAAGAAATTTATAATCACAATTTTCATCAAATATATAGACGATATAATTATTTCAGGGGATGACCATAATGAAAAGAAGTCTATCTAGAAAAAGCTTACTAAAAATTTGACATCAATGAGTTGAACAAACTCAAATGCTTCTTGAGAATAAAATTTACTCAATTAGAACAAAGAATATTCCTCTTTCAATAAAAATAAGTCTTGGAACTACTTAAAGAAACAAAAATAATAAATTACAAACCATGTGAAACCCCAACTGATTTAATCAAAAGTTGAACGTGAATAAAAAAGAAAAAGTAGACATGGGACAATATCAAAGATTAGTTAAAAAAAATAATCTATCTCACACCCATCAAAATATCACATTCATAGTGAGTCTCATCACTTAATTCGTGTACGAACTCAAAGAGTCTCACCTTCAATCTATGTTGCACCGATACGGATATGACGACACAGATATGACACGATACGGATACGGGACACGTAAATTCTTAAAAATATAGGATATGGGTACGGCGCGGACGCGGCATTATAATTTATAAATCATATATAAAAATTAAGAAAACAATCAAAGCATAATATTTAAAATTATGAAAAAAATGAAAGTAATATCATTTGTAGCCTTGTAGCTTATAATATCAAAATAAAAGTAAGCATTAAATGTCTAGTACAACAACAAAAGCATATACATAAATTGTCTAGCACATGAAGTTTCAACCATTCAATAGAAGGCATGATATGATTAGCTTCTTCAGTGGTTTGTCTTTGAACTTATATATCACTTCAATAAATATCATAGTTTCTAAGTCAGGCTCATCAAGTGAAAGATTAGTAATTTCTAATATTCTCATATCATCAAGAGACTCAAATCCATCTCGAAAATGAAAAAACCTCGCTCGCAGCCGCAAAAGTAAATATAACGAGTCTTTTTTTTCAGATTTTTTGTTTTTCAACAGACACGTGTGTCCTTTTGAAATTAAATAGTATTTTAATTGGATATGACAAAGTCGTATCCGACACATATCGGTGCCGTATCAAAGGCGTATCCATGTATCGGTGTATCAGATACAACACGCCTTCATAAATAGGTGTATCAGTGCAACATAGCCTTCAAGTTACTTATAAAATTCTCAAATGCCTTAAATTAAGTTTTAATAATTTGATTATCTATAAAAAAATATGATATTATTATAAATTGAACATGTACTTATGTAGACTATGCAGGATTACTAGTGGATAGAAGTTTCATGACTGCATATTATATAATTATGAGAGGAAATCTCATAACACAAAGAAGTATGAAATAACATGTTATTTCAATGTCTAGCATTCGATATGAATTTAGTGCCAATGCACAAAGAATATGCGAGCTTCTATGGATTAAAATCAGCTTGCATGATTTAAAAATAAAAAAGAAATAAGAATAAAGATATACTGCGATAATAAATCTGCCATCAGCATTATTCATAATCAAGCACGACATGATCTTACCAAGCATATGAAAATAGATAAACATTTCATAAAAGAGAAACTGAAAAGTGGGTTCCTTAGCATAATTTGCCAAGCTTATTGACTTTGTATTGGACAATTAATTGGGGTGGTGATTGAATCCATTAGAAAGTTTGATATACATCATTACTATTCTTAAATAGTGTTTGATTTTTAGAATTAGCTTTATTTAAAATTTAGGAGTTATTGTTTAAATTACGACTTCACAAAAAAGGTCAGGACTTTTTTGGGTTGCTTTTAGCATTCCCACATGTGTGATCGAATGGTAAAAATGTTTGATTTTGGTTTTTCATGTACTGTGTATTTAACATGCATATTGAGGTGATGCTTCACATGGACCTTGGCTCAACCAGGAGATAGTAAGATCGAACTCAAGCCATTGACATAGTTGTTATCAATCAATTTGATATGGAATGTATTTGAGTCAAGATATTGAGGGTATTATAATAATTTAGGCTTTGAGATGCTACTCAAATGACTCTGCTAACATACAAGGTATTATGGATATTTAGGTTAGCCAACAGTTTATTTGAACCTCCGACACAAATTTGAGATTCTTTTTGAAATTCAATGTGTATTTACCACTATTTTATATTTGACATGCTTATTATTGCACCTAAACATAGGTCTAAGAATCATTCATAAACATGTTGATGCGGATATCCGACGGTGAATGCTTATCTGAGAAAGAGACGAAGATCAATGGCCGAAATCATTCCATTTTATCTTAATTTACTAATTGTATTTTTTTTTTTTTTATTTATGCATTTTCCGTTTTTTATCCTCACTTCAGAGAGTAATCTTATATAAGCCCTAGGGACATGTTTGTCTTTTTTTTAGTTTCTTTTATTTCGAAGCTTATATATAGTGACCCTTGTTATTGTATTAGTATGATGGATTATTAATAAAAAAAATTTTGCACTCTTGTTCTTTAGGGAGAACTTTGGCGAGAACCCTATGTGAGGGAAGCATAGTATCCACCAGCCGCAGGAAGTGTCGGGGCTCATGTAGGACTGCAAATGAACCGAGCATTCGACGAACTAGTTGTGGCTCGGCTCGATAAGAGCTCGTTTATGTTTGTTCGATAAGATAAATGAACAAGCTTGAACAACTTTATCAATACTCGACATCTAAATAAACAATCTTGAACAACCTGGCGTTCGGCTCATTTATATTCACAAACAACATCATTTAGAGTTCGTGAATATGCTCGTTAAGAAGCTCGATTATATCTTATTTAATTAAAAATAAATATTAGATCTTATTTAACTAATAAAATAATTGAATCTATATATATACCTGATGCTCGTGGCTCAATTTTATATATATATATATATTACGGTTTTATGTTTTTATTCTCCCGCACGCTGCTTCTCTCTCTCATCCGGGTGACAGGAAAAACAAAAAAATTGATTGAAGGGGTTTAGTCGCCACCACGCCTGGAGAGTGGAGCATGTGCTCTATATTAAAAAAAAAAAATACATTGTGTTGTTAGCTGTTGATAGCAGGCAGCGTTGTGGGACAGGCGGGTTGATTAGACTTAGGTCCATTAAAAAAGTTTTGCAATTCTTGAGCGGGCTCAGCTCGGTTTACTGTAAACAAGCCGCTCGATTAAGTGAATTAATCAACGAGCTCAAGCTGAACACGACCCAAAGCTCAACAGTGCTCGTTTTAAATGAGCTCGAACACGACAGCTGTCCAGAAGCTCGAATCGGCTTCGAGCCGACTTCGAGACGATTATGACAATGAGCTAAACACGAACAGGCTAAAGCTGGCCTCGGTTGGTTTGCGCCCTAGGCCCGTGGTTTGAAGTCCTAGGCTGAGTGGCGCGTAGCACCCATCAGCCGCAGGATCTGTCAACTCATGGTTTTTCTTTTTTCTCTAAAACTGCCTTCGTTCTCCTTTCTCCATTGACCGCTGGCAAAACTTCCTCTCATCCTAGCGCGTCCGGGCCACTTCCCAGCCCCCCCCCCCCCCCCCCCCCCCCCTTCACCCACCGGCCAACCACCCTTCCCTCTCCAAACCGCCACCAACCCCTCACCCCTCCTCCTCCCTCCTCTTGGCCGACAGCCACCATACCCAGCCAAACCGCCGGCCATCTCCCTCCTTTAACCCCACTTCCCTCCAAACCCCCTCTTAATTAGATTATCATTAATTTGGAAAGTAAATCCTTCTTAATTAATTACAATAATTTTGGAAGCTTCCCTCATTCTATTAATTAATCAAATTTGAAATTGATTGATTAATTAATTCCTAACCCAAATACACTGAACCTAGACACCCCTTCCCTCCTCTCTCTCTAGGCCGGCCCTCCCCCACTTTCTCTTGATTGGAGTCAATCTTGCTTTGATAGCCTACTTTCCTAAATATTTTAGATAATTTTGGAAAGATAATCAATCTAATTTGAATTCAAATTCAAATTTCAAATTCTTTTCTAAAATATATAGTGTTAAATTTAGAAATCCCTTAAATCAATCCAAATCAATTTCAAATTAAATTGGATTGATTATCTCTCTTTCTAAAACTGAAATTTAATTTAGGAGAGATTTAACTCCACCAATCCACTCCCCAAACCCATGCATGTCGCCGGTTTTTTCCCTTCCCCCCCCCCTTCTCTCTTCGTTAATTCTCCTTCCCCTTTAAAATTAAATTTTAATATCAAATTCCAAATGCCTCCAAATTAAAATCTAAAAACTAAAATTCAGATTTTAAGTGGCTAGCCACTCCCGTTTGGACCTTTCCCTCCCCTCGTTCTACATCACATGTGTATTTCATGGTATCTCCAAATTTATTCAGATACACCATGGAATGGTTTGGTGCCTAATATGGCAACATGGTTATGCAGGCATTATCATGTTTTTCAAAGCGCAAGTATGACTATTGATTCATCAGCATGCATATCCATTCGTTAACACCATTATTGATGTTTGTGCAACATTTATGGATGTTATGCAAGTCCGTGATGCATCTCTGCCCATTGGACTCCTTTTGAAGTGTGAGAAATTATAGCACGCCTTTAGTGTCAAATTAAAATGCTCAAAGTATTGCACGAAATTTTCCCTTCTATTCTTTAGTATGGACTCAATCCCTTATACTTGCAGTACATGGAATATAAGGAGCATGCTCATACTAGTGTTATCAGTGTAGGTTACATAAATGTGGGTATGTTCGACATCATCTTCTCTGTTTTTTATAATATTTTGCATGAAGTCTACCCTTTACATGTACCAATGAGTCAAACACCACGGTTTGTGGAACTCGCATAGTTATGATAATGAGTTATTGTGCAATCAATGACAAAAATGCATTTTCTAATCTTATTTTTATACGCTCTTCTAAGAATTTTAAAAGATGTTAAATTATAAAATAATCATACATGTACGTGTATAAAAATTTTTATACTCCTTATGCAATAGGAGCCTGTTTAATTTTTGACAGAGAACAATAAAAGCTCTTAATTGGTAGAGTTCTCAATGTGGATTTTAATTAATTTTTTTTATTTTTAACAAGTAAACTCATATACATTGGAAAAGTAGCATCATGCATTGTTATTGTATTTTCTGTTAATTATCAATCTTCAAATATAGTTAAGAGAAAGATGATAATCCAAATGAAAAGCATCTCCATATGTTATTAATTATCTCAAGTCAATAATCTATGAGACCTTTGCAAGAGGATGGAGAGTTCTTGAAAAGAAAGGAGTCAATAATGCTTATATTCATATCATTAAAGATATGTATGCAGGAGCTATTACTTGTGTTCAAACACAAGGTGGATTGACCAAGTACTTTCCTATTTCAGTTGGGTTACATCAAGGATCAGCCTTAAGCCCATATCTTTTTACTTTAGTCATGGATGTTCTCACTAGACATTTGCAAGAGGATGTACCTTGGTGTATGCTTTTTGCTGATGATATTCTTCTTGTTGATAAGACTAGAGAGAGAGTTGAAGGTAAACTTGAATTATGGAGGTCAACCTTAGAGTCTAAAGGTTTTCGCTTGAGTAGATCTAAAACGGAATATATGGAGTGTAATTTTAGTAGTAATAGACCTAGTGAGGGGATTGTGACTTTGGGCGATCAAGTCATTAATAAGAGTACACGTTTTAGATATCTTGGATCTATTGTTCAGAGTGATGGTGAAATAGATGGGGATATTATCAGCAGAATTCAAGTTGGATGGTTGAAGTGGAGGAATGCATCGGGCTTGTTATGTGATAGAAATGTACCCCTCAAACTTAAGGGAAAATTCTATAAGATGGTAGTGAGGCCTGCAATGCTTTATGGTGCCGAATGTTGGCCTTTAAAAGAGAAGCATAATACTAAGTTAAGTGTGGCAGAGATGAGGATGCTCAGGTGGATGAGTGGCTTTACCCTTAGAGATAGGATACGAAATGAGCATATACGTGAAAAGGTTGGAGTAGCTCCAGTAGAAGATAAGATTAGAGAAAGTCGCCTTAGATGGTTTGGTCACATAAAACGGCGGCCTTGCGATGACCCGGTTAGGAGAGTAGAGGTATTAGATTTGACTTATGTTAAGAAAGGTAGGGGTAGACCTAAAAAGACTTGGTTAGAAAATATTAGGAATGAACTTTCTTTATTAGATTTAAACGAGAATTTGACTTTTAATAGGACACAATGGAGAAAAAGGATTCATGTAGCCGACCCCACGTAGTGGGATAAAGGCTTGATGTTGTTGTTGTTGTTGTAATAATCTATGAGACCTTTGGCATATGCCACGTCATAATAAGGGTTATTAGACACACTTTGATGCTTTTGATGGAGGGGTGCAGTGTGACTTGAGCCATGGAGGTTCAAGACAAATAGACTGACATTAATCGAGTTTATAAACAAACATCTCACTCTCATTTTATTTTTTTTATCATGCCAATAAGGCCACAAGCAAGCTCTAGCATTTGACATAGTGGAACATGATGCGGCCTGTGGCTTACAAAGCACTCCAAGATGCACCCTGCAACTGTCATGATGGGATGCTGCTTGCATAGCAGAGATTCAAGAGAGAGAGATAAAGCTTGAGGAGGCTATACTAGCTATTATTGGTCAAGCTAGCATCTTGCACATGTGCACGGTTGTACTAGGGTTATGTGACAAAACTAAAAGAGAGTTTTCGTAGGAGGTTACAAAAAAGGGCTCAAGACATGCAGACGTGAGTCATTATGTAAAGAGGTGATGTGAGTAAGTCTTCGGGTCTATTTGGGGCGCATTTAGCTTTTTGTGAAAGTAGTTGTAAAACTATGAAACAAAGACACTTCCAAATGCTTTTCATATTTGTGTCGAACACGAGTCAAACATGGACACATTTCCAAAATTTGTCGCTTACTATGAAGATTTTGTCCAATTTTTTTTAATTTGAAATTGGACTGCGAAACTTATTGATCGTGATGGGACATGGGCTGAACACTCAGAAAGAAAGAACTCATAATAGTGGAACTCAAAATCAAACCCATGCAAAGAGATTAAAACATGTATTATGTATGCTACTTGCCCTTAACCATTTGCGGTGCAATCTCACATCTACACATCTTTAGTCGAAGCCTTCTTACATCTCCAACTTTTATTTAAAGTCATCTCATGTCTCCACCAGACATGATAGGACACGCAACAAGCCAACCCTCTTCTACATATAGCCTTACCTATCTTTTCTTCTACATGCATTCGTACAACCATCTTTGCATTTTCATCAAGACACAACCTTCTTCAACACGTAACAATCCAACAACTCTCATAGACTTCCCCCAAGCCTTACCAACTACGCAATGACACAGGCGTCAAGATGCAAGAAGTTAATAAAATGCTTACTTTATTAATTTTCATCTTTTATTTTGCTTGTTATATGCTCGTCATACACTCTTTTGGTGCACTACTTCACTTGTAATGGGTGGTGCATATAACCATATGGAAATATCTCTCTTTCATTAGTAAGTGTAAGAAATAGCTATTTATCATTACATGCTTGTGATTAAGGATGCAAACAAGTTGAGTCAAGCTCGAGTAAAAGCAAAGCTTGAGCTTAACTCATTACTAAAAAATAGCTCAAACTACAGCTTGAGCTCGAGCCGAGCTCCATGGAACGAACTTGACCTTAGCTTGAGCATTCCTTCTTAGGCTCGAGAGCTCCCGTCGAAAGTCCTAGTTGGAGTTTATCTTAGCCAAAGGAAGTTGTGGCAGGAGTTCTTCTTTGCCAAAAAAAGACACGATGGGAGCAATTGGAGATCGAGGGAGGAGGCAGACTCGTCAACCATCCATCTCAAAACAGAAAATAAAAATTGTACAATGTGCAGCTACATCACTAGTCCTTCAGTCATACTCATCTCTTTTTTTATTTGAAAAGATATATATAAATTTAATAGAAATTTTTAATATTTAATTTATTCATATCAATGAGCCGAGTTCAGTCTAACACGAACTCAAGCTCATTTAGCATTTGAACTCGAATTTGAGCTCAAGCTCATGGATCTATAAGCTTGACTTGAAAGCTCGTTAACGGATCGAGTTCGAACTTTGCTCACGAGCCTGCTCAGCTCATTTATAGCCTTTATTAAAAAAAATAGCAAAAATTATATATTTCATAATAAGAATTTATAAATATAATATCGTCTCCATGGTGCATCATATCCTACTTTTTTACACTTATATCGTGTCTTGTCATGTCTGTGTATGTGCTTCATAGTTATAGAATTATTGTGAGAAAGATATAATTTTCAAAAAATTATTATGGGTAGTATAGACTTCTTTACGTTTTTAAAAATTCACATAGCACATGTCTTATAGCTACCACAATCTAGCATATTTAGTTGTAAAAGTTATTTCACGTCACACAAATTTCTAAAAAAGCATAATAAAAAATTATAGCGAAATAGAACTTTGGAAGCTTTCTGGAAAACAAAGCTATAAAAACTGCCCCAAATGAAGCTTTGGTTTTTATGTGTGATGTAAAGATGTCAAATAGTGATACCAAAGAGGGAGATTGAAAGAAGCCAAATTAGGAGGTATGGTATGAATGAGAAGGATATGCTCAAGCTTGGTTTCAAGAGAAATGAGAGTATGATGAGCAAGGTTATGCAAGATTGAAAGCATGACAGATTACCGAGCGAGAAAGAGGAGATTCATGGGAGTTGTTAAAGAGAGAGAACATTGAGCAAGCAACAAGAGAAAGTGAATGTAACAGTCCAAATCCTTAACTATCGAGATATTGTTAAGTTGATCAAATGGAATCATGATCAAGGTTGTAAAAACCGAACTGGAGATATAACTTGGAAAAGAGAGAGGTTCAAGGTTCAATGGTCCGACTGGAGTCGAACTAGATGACGTAATAAACAATAAAAATATTTAAATAATAAGATAATTTTATAATAATTATGAAATAATATAATTTTGGGATTAAAAATAAATAGTATGTTGCTCATCAGGTCTGCATATTCCTCTTATGCCTATGCTTGTTTTTCATTCTCCATTCAATGTGCTATTTGTTTTTCTACTCGTTGACCAGAAAAAAATAAGACATGATTCTCACATATGCACAACTGGTCGTGAAAGTTGGGAGAGTAATAGTGAGAAAAAAATATGAGGAATACGTGAATAGGCAAATTGCTCAACATAAAAACATAATTTGTGTTTTGATGAGATTGACTTGCCTACATTTTTGGCCTTATAGAAAAAATATTCCGCTCGAGTTGTATTTCTCAAGGATGTAAAAACCAAACCGGAAAAGAGGAAAGTTCAAGGTTCAATATTTAATGGTTCGATCTGAGTCAAACTAGACTCGAAACGGATGATGGAATAAATAATACAAATATTTACATGATATTTAAATTATAATTTTGGGAAAAAAATAAATATAATTCATACATAAATAATATATTCCATAATTTTAAAATTAAATATAAATAATTATTAATTAATTTTATATATGTAAATATAAATAATTACTAATTTTAAATTTAAATGTAAGTTTTTTTAATCTTCGATTTTAATTCATATTTAATATAAATTTTGTTTATCTATAAATATATAATTTTAATATAAATAATTGCTAATTTATGTTATATATTTAGCTATAATTTACACCTATAAATTATATATAATTCACATTATAAAGTTATATTTATAAAGTCATACTACATTATTTATTTTAGATATTTTATTTTTCTTATTATCATTTGATTTCATATTTAGAGAGAAGTTAGGTAAAAAAGGTTTACTAGTGAATTATAATCAAAATTATATTGAAAATATATTTTAAAATCTTTTAAATTTATTTTAAGATAATTATAATACATAAATAATTATAAGTTTAAAACTTTAAAAATTATTATAATCATTTTTATTTGAATATTTTGTACAAAAAAAATTTCAAAAAATTCTCATGAATGCAATCTACCATGCACATATTATAAAAATTTCTACTAGTTGTTTAGTCTCACATCACTTGGAAGGTTTGTATTGTGTTTTTTATATAGCTTCTCTTATACTCATGAGTTAAGAGCCCACATGGGATAATGAAACCATATGGGTATAATTTGCTAGTGCTTAATACATAATAATATAAAAAAATTATATTATTAAATAAAATATGTTATATTAAAATTAATTTAATATTTATTAAAAATATTTATATTAAATCAAACTATTTAAATATATTATGAATTGAACAAGCCGATTTTTTAAATTGGAACTGGTTCAACAGTTGATCGGTTGAACTGGTGGTTCACACCAGTTCTCACCGGTTTGATGCTAACTTGTTTTTCTTATGGACAGAACCAACCATATGATCAATTCACAGTTGAATCGGCCAGCTCTGTTCTATTTTTAAAACAATACTTACGATTTTATCTCATTAGTATAACTTTTATGAGGTCACCCATCCTAAGAGTGCTCCTATACAAGCAAGCTTAATTTTGGATTTTTTAATTAAATTTTAATCGTTATACCAAAATGCACCTCAATGTTTAAGAGTTTAGCTTCACTCTAATTTAGGGGTTTCACAATTTTCTCCACTTAAATAGCTGGGGTCCTTGTCCGTATTTTGAGCCCATAATCATCCACCAAGTAGGCATGATTCTAGAGGATGACACTCCAAGCTCAACAGGTGACTTTTTCTATGTAATATTTTGTCCCATCTAAGGTTCAAGATGTAACTTCAATGTCGTAACATGTTGTCTTATATGGAACATAGTTCCCATCTTATGATCGGAGTGTTACTCTAATACAATTTGTAATAACTCAAACCCTTAACTATCAAGATATTATTCGTTTAGGCCTAATGACCTCACGATTTTGTCATATTCGTGTAACTTCCCAGAAGGTCACCCATCCTAAGAGTGCTACTGTACAAGTCCGCTTAATTTTGGAGTTTCTAATGAGATTTTAACCATTATGACAAAAGGCACCTCAATATTTAAGATTTTAGCTCCACTCTAATTACAGGATTTCAGAGTGAAAGAAACATCAAGCAAGAGAAGGCATGGAGTGGTGCGCCATTAAGCAAAAAGACAGTTCAATAAGTGACCATGCTGAGAGGTTTTGTGTCCAGAAAAAAAAAATGTGAGTAGTAAATGCATATAAGGACACATATCGAGAGCAAGAGGGAGGCTAAAAGGAGTGAAGAAGAGAAAAAGAGATAACGAGGAAAAAAAGAATGAGCAAGGATTCTCAGATAGAATAAAAGTGCTATTATCACATAATACTAGAATGTAGATTTCAAAAGTACCTCTAGTGAATTGCAAATGCAGTAGCCAAACGCAACAGAAAGTTGATGTTTCTTCAAAGTCAACAATTCACCTGCAAAGTACCAAAGAATGAAACAATATTTACTTTTCAAACTAGCTACAAAAACAAGTAAAAAAAGGAAGGCACAAGCATTAAGGTATCAAGATAAAGACAATTGAAAGTATTACAAAATAAGAAAGCTTGCATTACAAAAGCATTCTTGATGCAATCAAAGATTATCATTTTATATTTTGTATTTTATTTTCTTATTTTTTGAAAGTTATTTAATTTTGGATTATGTTTTCTTTCATGTGCCTTGTGATGGAAATCTAGGGGTGTAAATGAGTCGAGTCGAGTTTTGACACTATCGAGCTCGGCTCGTCAGTCAGAAAGCGAGCTCGAACTCAAGCCCGTTCCACCGTTAACGAGTTTGAGCCGGCTCGCGAGCCTCGGCAATCCGGACAACCTTCGAGCGAGTCGTCTTCCTCGTCCGCGTCATCCACGTCAAGCTTACCATTGGAGAAGAAGGTTTAGGCGTTGAGCATTGAAAATAAAATATATTTTTTTTCTTATGGGGATAAGATATGAGCTGAGATCATTAATGAGATTTAAAAAAAAAGCAAAAGGAAGCAGCAGCTTTTCACCTTCCCAAAAAAATAAGAGCAGCTGTCAGGCTTTTTCATTGGTTAGATTAAATAAAATTAACATTATATATATTTTTTTATGTCAAGAAATACCGAAATGGTATTATTTTTTCATTTTTTTTGGAATTTCCGGTTTGATCATTTTAATTTTTGGAAATCCCGCCAACTGGAAATCCCGCCTCCAAGCACGTCACCTTGCTCATTTGGAATTACCGCCTTTGGTCAATCGAGCTTGGCTCCCCCCCCCCCCCCCGCGGGCCCCCTCCCCCGCCGTTTTGGCTCGCGAGCTCTCGAGCTCGTTTAACAAACGAGCTCGAGCTCGCGGCTCGATAAGCTCGGCTCACGAGCTCGTTATCAAGTCGAGTTCGAGCCGGCTCACGAGCCGGCTCGGCTCACTTACACCCCTATGGAAATCAACCTACGATCATGCTTGAGTTTGGTGCCCTTAGCTATTTTCTCTGCTTTGATTTTCCACTCATGTTGATTTTGTTTCCTTGCTCCTTGGTAGCTAAATGGGTATTTAATCTTTGGATTGTTTTTTCTTTATTGGGCTTGGCCCATTCCTTACCGTATTATTTGGTTGTTGGGTGTTCTCTATGTTCCCTCCCCATGCAATATTTGAAATTCCTGTTGTTTTCCATGCAGTTTTAGTTTTCCCTAGGCTATGGTTTTCTGCTATTGATTGTTCCCCTTCCGTCTTTGCTGATTCCTAGTCTAGTGTTTTATCTTCTCAATAAGTGGCTTCTATTGGCTAATTGAGGTGGCACATTTATGTGGACATTTGGACCTTTTTTCTCCTATAACTATGATTGATTTGCTGCCGGAAAAGGATTGTTGGTGGATGAAATCTGATCCAAACCTAAGAGTTTTCTTCCTATCCTGGGAGCTATATTCTTCCTACACCTATCTCTTCTTCCTGATTTTCTATCTATTTCTTCTCTCCATGTATTATCTTCCACTTGTATATTTCTTCTACAAATATTATGAGTGAAAGGTGTTGTTTAGCCTGTTTGTTGGTATTTGTCGGAGGAGAGCCACTTGAGCAGGACCCAAATTTCGGTGGGAAACCACTGGTTTGATTTTTCTTTTGAACATCATTCTCTAATTTTCATATTTGCATGTGAGGTGATCTTTCTAAGTTGTTCTAAGGTAGTTTATTTTATGTTTTAGTTTGTTGCTTGCAAGGTTTCCTAATCATTTTATTATATTTGCTTACTATTAAGTTTCATTTAGTTGTTGTTGGTTTATTTTTTATTGAAAGAAAGTATCATATTGCATTCCTAGTGTTCTACTACTTGGCTATAGAACTTATGTTACATCAATTCTTCCCACTTGGACAACAATGCTAACCGTCAAAGTTTTGATAGGTGTATGTAGAGTAAAGTAAAATCAAAGGCTCTTTTGGATGAGACACTCAATCAAGCACCTGGTGTGTCTATTCCTAAAATGAATTTATTTGCCATATTAAAGTCCCTAACTGATCAAACATAGAAGACATACATTGCGGCTCCAACTTTCTGCACAAGATGGTCCGGCCATCTTGTGGCTCCAGGTTCCCGCACAGAGTGTCATACATTGTTTTGCTTAGAAGTAGAAAGGCATACCTTGAAGCAAAGAAGCATCTCATCCAAGCTGTTGATTCGATCAGGCCAACCCCATCCACCGCTTTGAAGCATATATAGACTAATCAGAAGAATAGTTTGGTGGAGATCGAGAAGCGGAATTCACGGCAGCCATCCCGGAGTGTCGAAGGGCATAGGTGCGGCGAGCGAAGATTCTCCTTATTGTCCGCAATGACAGCCGACTTCATCAATTTAGTCAAACAGGGAACGTCGTCGTCCAAGGGGGCAAAGAAGCACGCAAATGGCATACATTGTGTTACTTTCACAGCGTGCAGGCTCAAAGGGAACATTGTCGAATGAGTGAAGTCCAACATGAAGGGATTGTCATAGAATGGGCGAAGTCTTCGTTGTCAAAGGAGCCAAATTTCTCTCATGAATTCCTTTTGGCTCGAATTTAAGCGATTTTACTTTACCCACAAAATGAACTATAGAGGGAAGTTCATAATACAACGGGATTTTATTTCACTACACTCATTATCAAATCAAACAGCAAAAAAAAATAAAATATAGGTATTTACTTTAATTTACATTTACTTTACTGCCAACCAAACAGCCCCTTAATGATGCACATGCTGAAATGCTAAAACTAAAACAAGCTCAATTTGAAAATTTAAAAAATAACCAAAATAATTATAAAGCCCAACAACATTAAACAAGCTAACCCTAACAATCAAGTGTCAGCGAACAAAAGAAGCCGAAAACTTCAACTCAAAACGCGAAAGCCGGGAACCCCGAACCTCAAGAAGGATTAACCTTCGCGAAAAAAGCAAAAGAATGGGATCTTTACAAGCCATTCTTGCAAACAAACACCAATTCTGCATCTACGTCACCAAATTTTTAACTTATGAAAAAAACAAAATCTAGCAAAACCAGTAACTGAAGCCCTAACCCAATTCCTATCCAAGGCCTACCTTGATTAAATCCAAAACGCGAACGGAGAGCATTCAGCCTATGCGGTACAGTAGCGCTGACAGCTGGAGCTTCAACCAACCATTCGCACTTTCACAAAACCTAACAACTTAGAACTCTGAAAACCCTAGTTGGGAATTCCAGAATCTCCCGCCTCTTGAGTTAAAAGGACTCGATGATTCTATTTTATGTTTTTTGAGTTCCTTATTTGGCAACAAATAGGAATGAATTTTAATGGGATTTAATACATCATTCAAATTTGGATTTAATAAATTCAAAGAGTGGTGTATCATGAAAATTATATGATATGACATATTTTAAATTATTATAAATCTTGAGAAATTATTTGGCAAAGTAATTCAAGATTTAAAATGATTAGTTTATTTAGAAATTAAATTTAATATAGTTTGAATTTAATATATTATAATGATAAACAATATAATTAGAAATTTAACTTAATTATTACTAATTATCAAATTAATTATTTAGGTGTTAATTTTAAATTAATCATTATATTACTAACTATCTAATTATATTTTTAAATCCTAATTAATTAGTGTTGCATCTTAGAAAATTGAGGCGGTAGAGAAATATAAAGTTTAGCCATCCCAATCTTATACGAAGATCTAGCACAAAAAC
The DNA here is from genome assembly GCF_001605985.2 of Dendrobium catenatum. NCBI lineage: Eukaryota > Viridiplantae > Streptophyta > Magnoliopsida > Asparagales > Orchidaceae > Dendrobium > Dendrobium catenatum. Next base: position 327,037 of record NW_021318869.1, read on the forward strand.
ACATAAACAAGTAGGGATGCAGCATTCATAAGAGATTCCAGACTTTTTAAGTCGAAATCCCTTGAAAAGGGGGAAACCATGAGGCCTTCAAAGTTGAAATGAATTCATTAGTGTTTGCAGTTGATAATAAATGAGATCCTTCATTGGGGGGAAGGCATTGGCTTGATGTAGTCACTATATATTATATACAGTGCATTATATGGTGGGAGTTGTAAGAATTAGTGTTGACATGTTTGTTTGGTTATTAGGACCATAGTCAACGAGTATTCAAGATCAGAAAGATTGTAATTGGGTGACAATGGTCGAAAAGATCGTCGTCGAACGATGACAATCTGGGAAACCGTAATATGGAGATGTTGGTTGAAGAGACCATAGTTGACAAGTGACGGAGGTCAGAAAGTAGTTTGGCGATATTGGTTGGAAGGGTCGTAGTTTAGAAATATTGGTTAGAGAGATCATAGTTGGCTAGCAACAAAGATTGAAAAGATCGTAGTTGGAGTAACGGTAATCGAAAGGGTTATAGCAGGCGGTGAAGGAGGTTAGAAAGACCGTAGTCGACGGACAAAAGAGATTGGAAAGGCGTAGTCAGTTGATGGCAGTTGGAAGGACCATAGTCAGGTGACAACGATTGGAAGGATAGTAGTATAGATATGTTGGGTGATAGTGATTGGAATGATCATAGTCGAGCGACGGCAGTCGAGGTGATCGTAGTCTAGATATGTTGGCCAAAGAGATTGTAATCGATGGGCGACAAAGGTTGTAAATATCATAGTCGACATGCGACGGTATTTGGGAGGATATCTGGCATTGATAACATCAAGGAAGAGTTTTGGCGATAGTCGAATAATGAAGGGAAGTTTGACAATTCCTGATTGTCGAGAAGAAGATCTGGCTGTGGCCGATGAAAGTGCGGAAGTCTAGCGACATTTGGTGGTCGAAAAGAGATCCAGCGGTGGCCAACGCATGGGGGGAAGTTCAGTGATAGTCGAGAAGAGATTTATCCTCAGTTGATGATCGGGAAGAAGTCCAACGATGATTGGGAAAAAGTCCAGCAACAGTCAGTGATCGAGAAAAGATCCGCTGGTGGTCGGTGACAAGAGAATTCCACAAGTTCTCTCCTTATCTTCCTCATTTTTTCTCCTGCTCTTTCAAACGAAAAATGGAGGGCTAGTTATAATTTTTTGGGAGTAACATGTCTAGTTAATATGAAAAGTATCAATGACATGTTGGGAGTGCTATATCGGATGACTCATATTAATTCTCTTGATTATGAAGAGTTTATCGAACATTTAAGTGCGTTAATGATGTCAGAATTGAGTGATATTGGGCTCGTTGAATTCGTCTCGTCGAGCCGTTCAATTTGATTATAAGTATGTCATATTTGAATATTTATTTATAGTCCAATTAATGCTCTAAAACTTCTAAATATACTAGACATTTGCTTGGGCTCATTTGGGCTTGAATTGGATCAAATTTGATGTTGTCGTCTCCTTGAGATGTTCAATTTGACTATAAGCTTGCTGAAATTGGAGATTAGATGATATTATTTTAATTTTTGTTGTCTCAACCTCATTTTTGCATTGAGATTCGTGTCTGATCAAAATGAATTTTTTGTGACACATCAATTAGTTTTAATGAATGATTATTTAAAAACAATATATAAATGATTTTACTAATACTTATATGAATGATTTAATGAATTAGTTAAATGTTAAATTAATCTAATGATAAGTATACTACTAATAACTATAATAACTAATCAATTACAAATGTTAATTAATTTAATTTAATGATAATTATAATGCTAATTATTAAATTAAAGTAAATTTGATTACTTCATTATATTACTAATAATACTACTAATTATTTAATTAATCTAATTAATTATTAATATATAAATTATATTACATTGCTAATTTAGTTTAATTTATTATATTATCAGGTAATAATACTTAATAATGTAGGCTGCATAGGATTTGCTTTTCCTATTATCGAGTGCTTCGTTGTTTTCCCTCATCATTGTCGCTATTTCTTCATGGTTGCTTTGGCTTCGCGTGCAATGCGTGCTTTGCACGATGGGAGCTCGCTCGCTGCTTCACCTCCTCCAAAGGAGTTGGATTGCAAGTCACAACGGGAGCTAGCTCACTACGTATGTAACCTTCACCTCCTCCTTCCTTCAGGACTGGTTAGCTATCTCGCAAGCTCGTAAATCCCGTAGTCTGTAAGTTAGTAAATCCTTCGAACCAAGGGATTTACTAAATCTTTGATTTATGTCGTAAATCCGGGATTTACCAAGGACTGGGATTTACGAAGCGGTCGAAAACTGTTTGGCAGGATTTATCGTAAATCTGGAGTAAATCCGTTATCAGACAACCCCTAAATGTTATGGTGATAGCGAGGAAACGAATTCGAGCGATTTTGATTTAATTGGAAATCAAATTTCTCACAACTCGGTTTGCATTTGCATAAGATCATAAATTTAATTAAGTTCACCATAGAGAAAGACATTTGAGTTTATAGGCCTATAATATATTTCCAATATTTTTTTCTTTGAAAAATATACCTAAAAGTTTAATCCAAATCAAAATATTTTTTATTTAAATATTGGATTACTTTTTAAAACAGTTCTGACTAAATTTGATTTTAATAATATTTGAACAATATGAGAACAAAATTTGATCAAAAATTAAATCATATACAATAAAAATTAAATCGATGATCAAACGTTTTTAACCCTAATTGAACATAAGTCATATTTATTTATTTATTTATTTTTCTATCAAGGTTTGAGCATAATTTTAAAAACACTTAAATCAGATATTTAAAAACACTTTAACATATCTATAATATTCAATATAAATAAGAATACTCTATTTTGTATTGATAAAATGTTCTTCAAATTTTTATTTCTTTTAAAATTTACATTTTAACAATTCATTTATTACAAAAGCATCATCTAAATTTTGTACCAATAATTATCGTGCACGAGTATATTACATCTCCGGCTAATACCATAAAGAGATGAACTATTGTATTTGCATGCATATATCTTTTATCTTTATACTTTGTTTACATATTGATTCATTTCATTTTCTTTTACGTATACAAATCAATTTATATAAACATTTTTCATGTTTGTATAATTCATATTGTAACTTTGATTGCGTAGTTTTCTTCAATTTAATTTATATAAGATATTATAAATTTAATAAGTACACATGCAAGATAAAGTATCAAATAATTATATTAAAACAAAATAGAAAAAATATAATTTATATAAAATAAATATAATCACTCACTTCATTATTTTTCATAGTAAAATTATTTAAAAAAATTCAGTTCTTAAGTGGCTTTTTCAATGCAACATCTATGATTATGTACACAATTATGCGATTCGCCATGATTATCTTTTAAATGTACTTTCATTAACTTTAAATTCATATATATATATATATATTCGCGCACCCGCCTGCGAACTCGTGTCCGTGCGCTCACCAGCCCGCTCACTACTCGCTCGCGTCTGGACGGGTTGGGTCTAATCCAAAAGCGGAATCGTGTCGATTCGTGTCAAATATTCATGTATGAATGACCACATATACATTTGGTTGAGTGGCTTTATAATCAAATATTCATGTATGAATGACCACATACAAATTTTTATAGTTCAGGCTTAAAATGAGATGTGATATGATTATATAAATATTTTATTAATTGGCAATATTCTTAGAAAGAAAAATACTAAGTTATTTATTGATTTCATATTCTTCTTCTATACATGAAATATTAACTTGCATATTATATTAAGTCATGAAATATGAAATTACAACAAATATGAGTGCAAAAATTTGAAATCAAATGAATATCATATTAGTTAAGAGCTATCAATAAAATATTATAATACCTATGTAGGTGCAATCAAAAGGGACCTCGATGGAGGAACAATTATTACGTCCTCCGACCGGACGTAGAGAACGTCCGGTCGGAGGCAAAATCGCGCCAAAAAATGAGAAATACCGAGCAATACCAAACACTAATGAGGAATACCATCATGTGAAGACCCAATACCAAGTTATACCGAGCAATACCAAGTTATACAAAAAAAACACCGAGTTTTTCCTAGAAAAAACTCGGTACAACTCGGTATTGCTCGGTATTAGTCTTCACAGAGCGGTATTCCTCATTATTATCAAATAATACATAACAATACCGAATAAATACCGAGTTTTTTGCCAGGATTTTACCTCCAACCGGGCGTTCCTCTACGTACGTTCACCGGACCTAATAATTGTTCTCGATGGAGGCATTAGAACTTAAATGTAGTTCAATGCGATAATGTCATATTTTACATGAGCTCCATTGAACATTATTATAAATCTATAAAAGCCAACTTTACAACCATCTGAAAATAGCCCTAGTGTTTCGTTTGAAAAGGCTTTGTTTACTGCATTGCAAAGTTATTGTCGAAAACATAACTTTTTAAAACTGTTGTAAACAACTTTTTAGTTCAAACTTTTTTTGAAGCAGCAAAAAAATAATGATCAAATAAAAATTATGATTACAATTTGAAAAATAAAACAATAAGAAAACTATTCCAAACAAAACCTAAATTTATTATAAATGATGAATTCAAGTGAACCAACCAATTCAATCAAAATATCACACAATTTAGAATAAACGAAAAGGCATGTTAAAAACCAGGTTATAAGAATCCTAGAGTGCAAACACATACCGTTATACGACATAATTAAAAAGTGATATAGACTCACAAAAGTAAACGGTACTAAACAGTTTCCAGAGCAAACCAACTCGACTACATGACAAAGACAGCCATTAATGCTTGCAACTTCCGCTTGAAATACAACAGCAGACAACCAAAAAAGCTTACCAGATAGTAATCCTACGACTACATAAGAAGCGGATGCTTTGCTTTATCACCAGCGTTGTCAGAATCAACGAGGACTGCTTTGAACAATCAGAAAAATTTTGATTACAATTTATTATTTGAAAAGGGCATTGTCATAATAGAGAGAGAACCAAAATGAAAAATTTACATACATACCACTTTATTTCATGATATTTACGTATCTAATACCCAAAACATTAATATTACATGTCTACCATCAAATATACACTCCTATAATTCATTTCTATCATTCATATCATCCTATAAACTTTAATATTACATTTCATGCACCCAAATTTATTCTATGGGTGGTAGACATGTAATATTAATATTTTATGTGTTAGATATGCAAATAGTATGAAATAAAGTGATATGCATGTAAATTTCCCATACATACTACTTTATTTCATGATATTGACATATCTAATACCCAAAACATTAATATTAAATGCCTACCACCCATATACAACTTTAATATCAAATATAACATTCCTATAATTCATTTCTATCATTCATATCATCCTATAATCATGATCGTTCCACATCATATAAACTTTAATATTATATTTCATGCACCTAAATTTGTTCTATGGGTGATAAGACATGTAATATTAATATTTTAGGTATTAGATATGCAAATAATTTCTTCAAAAAAAAAAAAGATATGCAAATAGTATGAAATAAAGTTGTATGTATGTAAATCCCCCCAAAATGGGAAATTTACATACATACCACTTTATTTCATGATATTTACATATCTAACACCCAAAATATTAATATTACATGCCTACCACCCATATACAACTTTAATATCAAATATAACACACCTATAATTCATTTCTATCATTCATATCATCATATAAACTTTAATATTATATTTCATGCACTCAAATTTGTTATATGAATAGTAGACATGTAATATTAATATTTTAGGGATTAGATATGTAAATAGTATAAAATAAAATAGTATGTATGTAAATCCCCCAAAGAAAATTTAAGCTCACCTGTAGGAGCGGGACCTTGAGTGTGGAGCATTTGCCTCGGGACTCGGTGATCTTTTTGGCGATTTGTAATGATCTTCATCGCCTGGAGGAGTGCGGGATCTTGGCGGAGAGTAGTACTCATCCCGAGTGGACCTATCTCGTCCTCTGCTTTTATATATTATGAAAAGATACAGAGATTCAGTAGTGTAAGAAGAAAGCAGATTCATATGAGAAGCACAAAATTCATATAACAAATAAACAAAAGCAATACACAAAAGAGCCTAAGCAAAACAGAGCAGAACTGTGATAATTCGATGGAAAACAGTGTAATTGAGTAGGATTATAGACCATTATTTGGAGGTTGAAATACTTCACGGTTCTTCGTATTCAGAATCTACATAATGGGAACATTAATGTTACCTGAAAATTTTCCATACTCCATAGAAACTGAACAAATTTATGATAGTTTCTTTGGTCCATACACTTCCGAGCTCTTTGCCACATCTTTCATAGAACCATTCCTTTATTTTGAACAAATGTATGATAGCAATGGAGAACTAACTTCCATGCTCTAGCATAAAAGGCTTTTCACCTCCCAGGCTTTTTGCAGATCACCAGTCCTTTATCTTTTGTAAATATAAGCTTTAATATCTTTGTAACTGGATAGTATACAAAAGCAAGATAAATAAACTTCAATATTAAATGGGAAAAAAATTCTATATTAGGGATTTGTTGATCATCTAGCAAACCATGTGATCAAGGGGAATTATGTCGTTGAAGATTAATCAACGATGACCACTTCAGGGGTAGCTTCAAAAGATGGGAAACTAAGAGAGGCAAAATCTTTGGATCTCTCAATCACTTTAAAGTCTTTACAATCCAATCATTCTTTATCTTTTTTCAATATAATGATCTGCATGAGCAATACCGCCAAGTTAATCGGATCCATTCAAGGGCGACCTTAAAGCAGCAGACAAGCACGTTTATAACAAGCCTTAATAAAAATTTCAGCTTCTTAAGGGCATTTAATTGACGATAGAGACTCCCAATAAAAAAATATTGAAATTAAAAAAAGAAACATGTCATTCAAAGAAACCCTGTAAACTAGGAATGATAACAAGAATTTTTTAGTTCCAACCATATAATATCAAGATAATCAAAAAGAAAAAAAATTTGAAACTTAAACATGTAACAAAACCTAAGAAGTCTACATACTCGCATCAATTTAAATAAAGTCTCGTTTGGGACGGTTTTTTTATGCTTCTTAAAGTATTTTTTAGTACTAAATTTTTAATTTTGATACTAAAAAACTGCTTTAAGAAGCAGGAAGAAAGCCGTCCCAAACGAAGCTTAAAGGTGCTCTTTATAATGAGTTTTCAAATGGCGACAAACTTATAAAAACTTGGATGCCAAAAATAAACATAAAAACATTAAAAAATAACTTCAAACCTTGAATCGTGCCTTGGTGATGAGGACCGTGAATAAGCTGTCAAGGAGGAGAAAAGCAGAAACATTAGCAAGTATGCGAATAATAGGTCCATCATTAACAGCCATAATTATGAGGAAATGCAAAAGACAAACAGATCTTAAATTCAATAGCGTCATCTATTTGAAAACTGACATCTGTACCGACGTCTTGGAGATCTTGGTGGAGAGCGTCCTCTACTGTTACCATTGTATCTTCCGCTCCCGCTGCTGGACAGAAATGGGGGTAAGCTACCATTCATTCGCTAGAAACGAGTACCTTTTAGAGGAAACAAGAGAACCCATACCTTATTCGAGCACTCGTCCTCATATCCTGAGGAGTTTTTCTATTTTCTTCAGCAAACACAATTGAAATTTCACGTCCTCCAATAATTTGATGGTTCATCTGGAGCTTTGCTTCAGCTGCATCTTCAGGATATCGATACTTAACAAACCCGAAACCCCTTGGCTCCCTGAGAAAGCACATCCAAGGTTTACTTGCACCAAAGAGGCAAAAGCTATGAAGCATAAAAAATAATACGATACAAAAATTACCTTAAAACTAAAAATGCATTAACAATCAAAGGATTAGTTCCCAAAAAAGATCAATGTAAACAAAAGTTATTAACATATTAAACAACGATAGTACAGTTTGCTAGTAAATAAAGTCTTTTTGGTTCTCATGTGCATTTACAATTCAAGGCTCTAAAATGTAAATATTTATTCTCATATGTTTCATATTAGTCTAGCTCTGTTTTATCAGTAAATCTTTATTCTCAATCAGGCATACCAAAACTATCAAATCTTTATCTTATCTGTATATTTTTACAATCCATTATAGACACCCAAACTGCCAAATCTTTTGTCCACAACCAAGGCTCAAATAAGTGTTGCGCCAACATGTGTCTAATATAACACCTTTGCACCCTATCTTACCAAGTTTTAATACACATCTTCAATTTCTCCATACTAGCCGCTTGAATTGATATTTCTATCACATTGAAAACTTCCTTGCTGATAGCACGAAGATTAATGAACATAAAATCAAAGTGCTTCAATTCCAAAATTGCTTGTTCAAAATTAGTTTGATTCAACTAGAAATCATATATATATATATATATATATATATATATGCTCAAAGTAACCTGAAAGTAGGGGTGTCAATTTTTGACACGACCCGAAACCTGACCTGGAAAAATCCGGGTTCGGGTTTAACAAATCGACCCGTTTGTGAAACGGGGCCACTGCTTGGCTGCTGCCTAAACCCTAATTTCAAAAAATCCGGGTCAGGTCGGGTCGTGTCAACACGGCAACCCACGCGGGTCAGGTCCGAGTTGAGAAAGCCAACCCGTTTGTAAAAACAGGTTGGGTTTGGGTTGATCCGTTTAGAGCCAGATCAACTCGGGTTCGACCCAAACCCGACCCATCGACCCGAATTGACACCCCTACCTGAAAGTATACTCAATCAATCATTTTTTTTTCTGCAAATTCAAACGTAAATCAAGTTGAAATAAAAAATCCTCAATTTCAAGTTGAGTCTGGCTTGATAGTACGACTAAATAAATCAAACTTTGTTTCCCACATGTAATTACAATTCAAGATTCAAAGAAAACGTAGATATCATGTCTAATAATTTGTTTTCTATGCTTCTCATGTTGAACAAATCTCTTTGCATCAATGGTTATATCTCCAACAACCAATGAGATCCCTAAGCTGCCAAGTTCTATTAACCATAACCAAGCCTCGGCTATTTGCTATAACAACTTTGCATCATAGTTAATCAACTTTCATTGTCCATTCACACTATATGCTAGTGGTTTCTTAGTTGCCAATACTTAATCCATTCATCATAGCCTATTTTATAGCCGCTTTATACATATTAGTTCCCACAATATTCTCAATCAGAAATAAAGTTTAGTATTATTCACAACTTAAGATTTTCCTGCTTGCAGCAGCTTGTAATATTTATCCTATTAGTGAAAAACAAGTCAAACAATTATACAATATAAATGTATCCTTGAAATTCATTCAAAGATAATTAGTAATAAATGTTTAAACATCAGCTGCATGTAAATTTAGCCAAGGCCAAAACGTAAAGAAAAAAAAAATTCAATCAGGTTTCCATGCAATCAAACACGATGATACAAACATCAAAGTTTAGACTGACTAAAACAAACAAATTTAGTTGAGTAATATACCATGAGATGAGACAAGATGCAAACATCAACGTTTATACTTGTTAAATACAAGATGCACTGGGTAGTGCAAATTGATACTCTGAGTTTTATTTTAGTTTAGCAAATGCTACTTTCGTAGCTCTTTGGTCTTCAGGAGTTTCTATTTTAGTTTAAGTAGTTTTATTCATGCCTATATTCAGTAGTGTTCTTTAATGTTCTGAATCCCTTCCATTGGCCCTTGGCCTAGTAAAGTTAAATACATTGGCCGTGATATTGTTTAGATTAATTTTTCAAGATCAAAAGTACATGTGATACAACCATATGATCCCATATGTGATCCTATAATTCACGAATACCTTATATGACTATCTATTCAAATGTAGGCTAATGTAGGGTTATCCATAAATGACCCGACACGATAACTCAAACCAAACTCAATTTGAAAAATCTTGTTTCCAGATCAATGAATAGGTTGAGATCAATTTTAAAATATAAACTCGTTTACTATTCAGGTCGAGCCAGATTGGCCCCAAAAACATAAAATTATCTAGAGTATGCATGTGATTGTCGTAAACATGATGATGTCAGCCCTTCCTCATTTTTAATCTCACGCTTCTCTACTCACAACCACTTCGCACTTTCTCGCAAAACAACAAATCCCAAATCGCCGACTTCACCTCTAGGGAAGTAAATGAACTGATCATTCGACGAGCTGCTCGTGGCTCAGCTCGATAAGAGCTCGTTCATGTTCGTTTGGCAAGGTAAATGAATAAGCTTGAACACTTTTGATAAATACTCAATAGCTAAATAAACGAGCTTGTTGTTTGGTTCGTTTATGTTCAAGAACAGGATTGTTTAAACCTCGTTACAAAGCTTGATTAGAGTTTTGAAAATAAATATAATTAAATTACTTTTACTAATTTAAATATTTATTTTTTCTTTATAAATTCCCTAATCCCGCTCGTTTTCCGCTCATGCGTTCACACTGTCTACTATTTGTTGTCCACTACCGGTTTGTACTCTCGCTCATTCAACAGGAGGAAAAAAAAACTTGTTTGTTTAGTCTTACACCATGCAATACATCTTGCTTTTGCTTTATATAATGAAAGATATTGGGAGCCCATTTGAAATTTGGCGGAGACAGACGAATCGGGTCAATGAAAAAGTTTGGCTGCCAATTCCGCAAGCTAGGTGGGGCGGACAGATCGATTAGACTCTTGTTTGTATTAAAAAAAAATGTTTATTTTGTTAAATGCTCGAGCTCGTTAATAAGCTCGGCTTGTTAAATGAGCCGCTCATTAGTAGGCTCAATAAGCTTAAATGAACTGAGCTCAAATATGAACTCAAGCTGAGCTCGTACAGAGGAATTTTATACGAGCTCGAGCTCGAACAGGTATAAAAAATATCGAATATTATTGAATCGAGCTCAAACAAGTCTTGTTAAATGAGCTTAAGCACGAACATGAAAAAGTTCGGCTCGGTTCATTTGTAGCCCTACTTGCCTCTTTGCGGTTGCAGTTTGGCCACACAATACTTACATGGGATATGACCCCGAGTCACACGACCAAGATGTCATCAAAGTAACTCTCACTTGACTCCTCCCAAACTTTGATTTTACCATATTAATTCCACCCTAAATTCTCACTGTCGTAGAATATCTTGTTGAATCTCTTGATGGACACTTAGGGTTTGAGATTCTTAAGTGCAATTTCATGTCATTATAAAAGATGCATTTAATTTAACATCATATTATCAGAGGCCGGAAGTTTTAATGTGCTATGCATCTACTTTAATGAAGGTTGTAAGGTATAATGAGTAATTGCTGGTCCATTTTAATATGTTAAGCCTTTATTATGTATTGCACTTTGTTGGTCGAAATTAAGGTGTTATGCATTTATTAATATTTTTTTAATAATCTTAAGTCTATTAAGTGCTAATATATTATTTTTTTACATATATTAAGATAAGGAAATTATCATTTTATTGATAGTACCCCTCATGATCTTAATAAGCAAATTGCTAGTGATAATGTTAATGCCAAAGAGAAAGATGAGTTGAATGATTCGGACAATGAAGAGAATGATAAGGAAGAAATGGATTAAGGTGTAAGTGATAGAACAGTTAAAAGGAAGAAAGAGATTGACTCCATCTACATGGGGACATTTTGAAATGATACCTCTTGGAAATAATGAAAAGCAGCGGTGTAAGTGTAAAAAATTTGGCTCAAGTTATCAATGTAATAGTAAGTTTGGCACTTGCAATTTGGGAAACCGTCTACCAAATTATAAGATGTATTGTCTACCAAATTATAAAATGTATTTTCATGATATAGGTTAGCTTATTCTACAAACTGACACCAATATATCAATCCATGTCTGACACAAAGTTTGATCATCATAAGTTTTATTATTTATATTCAGCTTGCATTCTTATGCATGATTTGCCTTTCCAATGAATTGAATGGGTTGGTCTTAGAGCACTCTTGCTTTATTCTCATCATGAATTACAACTTGCATATGGAAATAATGTAAGAAATTACTGCAAGATGTATACTAGGGAGAAGAAGATTTATAGTAGGGAGAAGGGGCAAATTTAAGCTTTATTGAATAAATCAAATTCAAGCTTTGTTAATTAAAACATTTAGTAGAGTTAATTTTATATCTGATTTATGGACTTGTATCAATATTGATGGCTTTATTTGTTTGACTGAATATTGTACTAATAATTCTTGGCTATTACTAAAGAAGATTATGAACTTCAAATTTATGCCACCCCCTCATGATGGCCTTGAATGATTTGAAGTAATACGATAGGAAATACTTGAGTTCGCAAGTAATCCAAGAGGAAATACTTGAGTTCGCAATCAACCCTAGCAAGAATTAGTAAAAACAGTGAGATAATGCAAAAATCTGGATGAAATCAATCAAAAAACGATAAATTGCAATAATGGAATCAAAACAAAACACAAAGAAATATACAATTGATCCTCAATTCGAAAGGAGGATCGTTCTCTCCCGATCTCTAGATTATAGATCTAGAGTCCAAGACGCCAAGGAAAACTCCAAGAGAACAACTCAAAGGATGCATGCCCTAACCCTAGCCTCCCCTCCTCTTTTAATACATATCTTCCTAATAAAAACCAATAAAAGGATTCCTAAAATAAACCAATATTCAAATAGTTTCCCTATGCAAATTCCGCCCCCTTCTTTCTCTCTCTCTCTCTCTCTCTCTCTCTCTCTCTCTCTTTGCCACCCTAGGGGGCCCACAAGCTTGGGTGGCATTCAAAGGAGGCGGCTCTCCTATAGGTCTGAACCGGCCCAGGTTGGGCTGGTTTGGACGGTTCAGGCAAAATCATAACATAGTACAATCTTTTTTAATTGAATGAGGAATTAATAAGGTTATTGTATCATTCTAGATAATGCTTCAACAACTTCCATTGAATAATATTCATCGCCTACAAAGTCTTCAATAAGATCACACTAAAACAAATTTTCCTGAAGAAAAATCAATCGTAGGTATAGAAATCCTAATAAAATGATTGTAATATCCAAACATTTTTATAAAAATCATTACCTCTTTGGAGTAATCTATCTTAATTCATCCCTACTCTCATGCCTAAGACCCTATATTAACAAATAATATTTAACCATAAAACCTATATCTCTAGCATAGTATTCAAAACATCTTGATTACTTCATCTACTATTCTTAAATTGATCATACAATATATACTTAGATTCATTGAATGATACATTGTTTATTAAATTTATGTTCTTTATCAACCAAAATACATTTAACAGCAAAAAATTGTTAAATAATTGAGCAAGCTCCACTAACGTTGATTTAGAAAATTCAACTATAAAGGGGTTAAACAATTGTAGCATTAAAAAAATTCTCCAAATAATCAATCTAACATTGAGAACTCCCTAATAAGGTTATACCACCCATCAAATATATGAATATAAATTTCAATCTCATAAAAGCTTTCTTGTTGTTTAGAACCATAACCAACATGATTTCAATTAAATTGCATCATTCATTATTGTTTTTTAATTAACCCAATAATTTTGCCCTGCTTCTTTTTTATATGATGATGCAACCTTGAGCTTTGATACAAATTTGACATATGTTGACACAAGGCAACCAACTAAACTACCCTAAAAGGCTATATTAATGGAGAAGGCACAACTAAGAATTTATAGCCAGAAGTCTAATTTCCCCAGATCCATGGGTGCATCACAACACTTGTGGCTCAGTCACCCACCGTGGACCTACTGGAGACAATAGTTGTTGCTCTATCACTTTATTAAATTATGAGGCTCTAATCATGGTAAGCAGATCACATCTCAAGTGAAATTAGATCAACATGTGATCTTGAAATGACGTCCAATCTCATATAACTATAAATTTAACATAAAAATGTTAAAAAGACAACAAACCCGGTGTAATAATTCTTTGGAAGATAAACATCTTTCACAGGACCAAACCGTTCAAAAGGGATTCTTAGATCCTCTGGCCTGCAATAAAACAATTACAAAGATGAATCACAAAACATATTACAACATCCATCAAAGCAATACAATAGAAAATAAGTATTAGAAACCTAGTATTACAGTAATGTACTAATTCCGCTTTGAAAACATTATGGTGGAAGTACAAAACCAAATTCCAGAAGTTACTTGGCATATTCATGAGAAGTCGGGTAGTAAAAAACATAAATTAAAAATGATTTATGATCTTAGGAACCCTGCATGTAATAAAATAAAACAAGGCTAACCCAAAAAAAGAAGAAATCCAGAAATATATATCATATAAGATACCAAAAAAAAACATAATGCTTATGAAGCAGAAAAAGAAATATCAGGAGCTTTGTGAACAAAATTTGAGGAAAAAGAGACACATCTAATGCGAGAATATCTTAGGCCATTAAAACTTGATGAGATGTCAACTATAATAATATACCACGAAGCTTTGTCTGCCTATCAATTTGACCGTATTTGCAAAAGAAAGCCAAAACTAGAACTGTCGTATTATATCAAGATGTGCAAGAAATGTTTGCAAACTATATGGTATAACCGCTTCAGTTTTTCTTTTGTCGCGCCTTTTTTTTTCATTGTTATTTTAGCTTCATAATACATTAGTTGAATTCCTGATCATTTTATGTTTGTCAGGATTATTCTAATAAGTTGTTATTAAATTTGTTACCAACGACCTTACTCTATGAATTGATATACTTAGACTGGAACTAGATGTGATGTCATATTGATGATTAACAAAATATTTGTTTCCATACAAGTGAATTCACAATCGATGTCATTGTTCCAAGTAGAGCACTTGAATGTCCAATCGAATCATGCAGCCCTACCAATTTGCTTCTCTGATTTGTCCACAATTCCATTTGTTTCCCTACCATGTAACTTCAATTTGGAAGCAATATTTTTTATCCTACATCTTTTTTTTTACAAAATAAAAAGCTCCTGAATAGTTTTAATTTTTTGTCTACAGTTCAACCTTAGATTTTAGGAATTGTTGACTATGGTTTATGGTGCTGCTCGTAATGTGATAGGATGCTCCCCAGATACAAGGCATCACGACCTAACATAATTATGGTGAGAAGCAGAAAATGGTAGACTAGGATATCATCTTTAGTAATTTGCACATGAAATATGTGAATTTTGAATGAGAATATAATAGCATTGATTTTTGTAACAATAAACTACATGAAAAAAAAAAATTCCAAGCATATTGGAGAAGGACATAAGTTATTGTATGTTGAAATGATTAACAATAAGAATGGGATTGGGCTAGTAGTATAGAAAGAGTTGAAAGATGGATTTGTTTAGATTAGCACAATGAGTGATAAGGTGATTGCTATTAAGATAATTATCCATAATATTTATATTTTAAAAATTAAATATTTGAAAATGGATGAACTACTAAACACATACCTGCTTTTAAAAAAATAGTTTTTGGGGTGATTTGAATAGCATATTGGCTCAAGTAGGATTGGTCACGAGATGATATTTATGGAACAAAAAATGGAAATGAGATGGCATAAGTAATATTTGATAACCTATTAGCCTATGATATTCCAATATCGAACACAATTAAAAAAATGAGAAAAATATTTGATCGCCTACAAAAGGGAAGTCACCAAATCACAAATAGATTTCTTCTTACTTAGAAGGAAAGAAAAATTTTCTTTAAATGATCTAAGGAAGCAGGAGAAAGCTTGACCATACATCATAAAACAATAGTTATAGGTGTATATCTTAAAACTGTAGAGAATTATGGTCCTAAGATAAGGTAGTGCAAATTAAAAAGTATGAAATTGCTAATCCTTAAAGATGGTTTGTTAATAAACACAAATTAAAATTATTTAGCTAAGCCAAACATAGAGTAGGATAAATGGCAATTTTCATTAAAAAATTATTGTAGAAGTTTTAGCAAAGTAAAAATAAATTGAACATTAATAAAAAGACTTGGTGGTGAGTGAGGAGGTACAAAGGTTATTCAAGAAAAAAAATGAACTTTTTAAACATGGCAAGATTTTAACTAAAAAGGCTTATAATGATTATAAAAAACTGCAAGTCCTACAAAAAGAGTACACAATAAAGAAAAATCTACATTTTAGATGGTTTATATAATAGGTTTGGTACAAAGCAAAATGTGTGCCACAAATAGGGGCTAAATCTAATGATAATAATGATGTTAGAGTTCCTAAGATGCATTTTTAAATCTTATTTTCTCTCCCCTCCATGACAATCTTTTTTTCTAATTTATGAATAACAAATTTTCCTCCTACCATACATAAGCTCCATCCTCTCCAATAAATTTCCAACATACCTTAAGCCAAATCACATCAACTTTTTCAAGGTTCTCTCAGTGACCCATTTCAACTTTAAACATTCAAGCAATTTAAAATAAAAACTTTTCCTTTTTTAAAAAAAGCCTGTCATCCCCTAAAATTCCTTAACAATCTTTTTAAACTCCAAATACATGTAGCCCCACTACAAAATCTGAATTCAAAATTTTTAATACATAACAACCCAAAGAAACTTTAGGCAACAAAATTCATTTCATCCAAGTCAACTCACAGCAAATCAATCATATTATCATGAATAGGATATGCATAGAATGAGATAGGTGATGCAATTGCCAAATTATATATATATATATATATATATATATATATATATATACACACACAAACATAAAAACATCCATAAAATTGTAAGTACAGGCATCATTTTATGCTTATGGACACAAAAGAAAGAATCTAATCAGCATCGGAAACAAATACATTGGTAAATAATACATATATGCATCCAAATTTGGTAATAACACTCATTAAATTTCAATGAAATCCTCATTAAACCTCACTAGAGTTTTCCACACTCTCCTATAAAAGAAACTCTTTATATCCCAAACCTTACTACTCTGACAATCTCAACTGGTTACCAAATCAAATGTTGAAAAGTGAAACAAAAAATGAAAACCAATGGCGCATCAACCAGTCAGACCTTATTCACCATCTAAGTTATTTCCATTAGTTCCACTAGTGATGACCATGCTTTGTCTTTAATTATCGTCTTAGGATAGATTTTTCATTTATCATCTATCATATGATTGTTCGTATTGTACAGATAAAACTATAAAGACCATCCTTTAAGAGACTCGTTAAGACATAGGTTTAATACAAATATTTGGATGAAATAACTTGCTCGATAAGTTTTACACCAATCTTGATCTCTCTCAATATCCTCTCTTATTGTGGGTTTTTCTCATTGAATGGCATCAGTTCCAAATTAAAAACAAAAATACCTCAAAGGCACACAAACTCCAACATAGAACCACAACTTATCCTCATCCTTAAACCTTATTAAAACACAACCTAAGCCTTCATCTAAACCCTTCCATGAAAACCAATGCAATCCATATTCCTAGGCTTTCGCATCCGCTCTAGCTTTTCTAACAGCTAAAATCAACATAAAAAACCAAAGAAATCACTACTTCCATTTTCAAACCGCTTACACCCATACAGCATCAACCACATTACCTCTACAACACTTCTTTACGCAACAGTCAAAACCTTCATGCTATAAATCAAAAAACAACATTCAATCAACCCCATAATGTACAATACAATAAAAAAACGGTCCAAGAAAAAGAAACTGTACAATGAATGGAACTATCACATTCTTTCTAGTTTCATTAGCTACAAGAAAATAAAATGGCTTCCCTTTAAAGTCACTATTTCCCTATTTTACTCAGAAAAAAGATAAAAATATAACAATCCAACTTTCAAAGAAGTTTTAGTTATACCATATGAAAAACACAACTCAAATTCACGAATATCAAGGGAACTACATGGCACTTCCAACTGCAATAACACCTAAAGTTATTGAGAATACACATAATTTTGACAATAACAAACTCTTGGGGATTCCCATCATCACATGAGTCACATGACCAATTTTTTCAATGGCCCGTCTCACCATAGGGCTTTAAAGCTAAGAAAAATGAGCTCAAATTATTATTTTTTTCATTTCTATTCTTGCTTGAGGAACACTTTAATCTGCTAGCATATTTCAGCATAGGACTTATTTGTGAAAAAAAATTTAAACAAATTACCTTTCAACACGTGAAGCTTATATCTTCTATAACTGTCCAAACTGTGTTGTGCCAATATTTTCAAATGAAACTGTATCATGCATGTAGAATTTGAACACCAAAATGTCTATTGTACCCATGAACACTTTTCATGATTTTGACATTGGTAATGGAGAAGGTAATCCACCGAGACAGGATTATCAATTTCCCCTAAATATCCGTCCAATATGTTGATAACTAATCCATATAGCAGGGAATAATCATTCATAACCACATTTGATGGATACATGTGAACAATAAACACATCTACCACACCATCAGCTTCCAACCCTAGCAGTACCAAGGTATATTTCAAGACCTAAAATTTTCAAAAAGCAAAGGTAGTAAATTTTATTTAAAAAGGGCAAACACCAAAAGAGAAAGCTAGTTTCTCATAACAGACTCAAGTAAGTTTGACTTCAGCAATTTTCCATTCAATATAATAACTGTCAAGACAAGGCAGGAAGAAAAAGGATAAAACCCTAAAACACGGACATAAGAAGGAGCCCAAATAAGAAAAGATAAATATGAACAAATAAGATAAACCAAACAAAATAATAAAACAGAGATTAAAAGAATAGAATGGGGAAGAAGGAAACCTAGCATCTAAAGAGATATTGCGGATGAGGAGGCCCGAGGGCGGGCCACGCCGGTCCCGGAAGCTGCGACTTGGCCCACCACGGTAGCGATCGCGTGGGTCGTCGTATCGCTTCCGGCGAGGGGGGCTGCGGCTATTGCGGCGGGGGCTGTAGCTCCGACTCCGACTACGGTTCCTTCCCATTTGAAGCGAGCTTGAGAAAAAACAGAGGCAGAGGAAAGTTAGGGTATATTTATGCAAGAAAGTAATAGAATAAAAATATTAAAATTTTAAGGAATAAATAAATTTGATTTTATATGTATATAATGTCAAATATTATAAAAACATATTTATTATTTTATTTCATAAAAAAATTAAAATGCTCTTCTTTAATTAAAATATTTTGTTTTGGATATTTTTTAAAGTTCATCCTGAAACAAATTTATTATAATATTCTAATAAGATTCAAAAAATATTCTATTTAATATTAAAATGTTATAATTTTGACCCATATTCAAATTTTATTTAACTTTTATTCAAACATGTGGTCTAATTCAAAAATAGGCTTGTCAAATATTTGTATGATTTTTTATCTGTGATTCGATCATATTAGACACATCATAATATAATTCAATAGTTATATCACTCTCGATGAGAAATAGAACATATATACATAACATCTATAAAATCTCAATGGTTATAACATAATAGACAAAATTTTTGATACAGCTGAATACAATCATAATATCTACAATATGACTCGGTTTATTATAAAAACAAACAAAAGTAATTTATAAGAACATAGTGCGCTTTAAAAAATTGATAGCATGTACAACATCATTTAGAAATGTTAGAAATAAAAAAAATAAAGTATTCATTATACTACATGGGTAATAATTGCTTAAATTACTTAAATTTTACTTAAACTTTCAAATGAATTGCCTTATTGTAATCTATAGAACCTAATTTGTGATGACCATTTTCCACATCCAAGGAGATTTTTGGGGAAAAAATAATTTTCCTTCATCAAATAGCTCTAATTATTGAACCACCATGGGAAGCACTTGTATAATGAATTGGGTGAAGGTGATGAAGCTTGTGCATAACAAAATTTTTGGAGCTGTGAAGATTCAAATTATTTTCTCGGCGGATGACTATTGTTTGCATTTCATGTTATTTTCTTTGTTTAGCAATCTTGTCTTTTATAGATTTTGTTTTAGCATATGTTGGTATTTGAAAATAGGATCTAGACTAGTGGAAACTAAGTATCTCTCTACCTTTTATTTTTTACTTAATAAAAAATTATGGGATACTAATCAAAATTTTGGTTGTTTAATCTTTAGTATCCCCTCCGCGAATTATTACGTCCGGTCACCAGACGTCCGGACATCCAATCCATATGCGCCACATCACCCAAATACATTGGGACCCGGTGTATTTTGATGATGTGGCGCATCTGGATTGATGTCCGGACGAATCCGGACACCGGAAGTAATAATTTGCCATCCCCTCCACCCCAATTTGTTTAAAATGATAAGTAGATGATCTTATTTTCTTTATGACATTTCCGATTTTTTGAATATCTTCAATATGCTTAAATTGCTTTCCAATAAAGGCTTCCTTTTACTATTTTTAAAGGACGGCCTAGATTTTCTTTGCTAGTTTGTAATGCTTTCATTTTTTTTATTTAATTCTATATATATATAATCCAATGGATTTTGTTCCAGATTATTGAAAAATATTAGTTATGCGTTAACCCATAACTTGAGGAATTTGGACCACTAGAATGACTTCTTTCTCATATACTTCAAAAAGTTGTAGACTACTACACCTTATTGATCAAATAATTTGTCTAAGATTATTACATTAGCACCATGGGTCTTAGGTATCGTCAAATTTGCTCCCTTATTAAATAACATAAAAATCAATAAGCACTTCCGCTTGGCCACAAACTATTGTCATATTTATGCCCAGCCACCAACCATCACCGGATTTTTTCCCAACTTCAAATTATTTTGAACATACACCCAACCACCGACTGACGTCAGACTTCGACCCTATCACTGATTGGTGTCGAACTTCTACCTGGCCACCAACTGACACCAGACTTCTAACGACCGTCGAGTGTCACCGGACTTACTCCCGGCCACTAATTATCCTCAGACTTCCCTCCAACTATTGTCGCCTGTCAACTACAATCCTTCCAACCTTCGTTGCTAGATAACGATCTTTATAACCACTGTCGCCAGCTGCCTACGATCATTTCGACCTACATCATGAGAGTGCGATATTTTTTACCACTATCCTCCATCGCCAAACTACGATCTTTCGAACCTCCGTCGCCCGCCAACTATGATCCTTCAGACCTCTATCACATAACAATGGTCTTTCTGACCTCCGTTGCTCGCCGACTATGATCCTTCCGACCATCGTCACCCAAATATGGTCTTTCCAACCCTCGTCGTTTGTCGACTATAGTGCTTTCAACAACTCGAATACAGTCTTTATGGCCATCGTCTCCAGCTGACTATGGTTCTACCGACTAAACAAACATGTCAATATTGATTTTTTCCCATGTAATATACTTTATTTGATGTATATTTGCTGCATCAAGCTACAACTTTCCCCCTAAGAAGGGCCTCATTTGTAATCAACATCAAATAATAGTGGATTCATTCAAACTAGGTCAAGCCTGATGGTTTTACCCTTCTTCAAGGGTTTTCGCGTAAAAACATTGGTGTTTCATATGAATGATACATCATCTCTTTTATCTAATTGTGCGCTAGGTCTTTGTACAAAACTAAGACTTTAAACTTCATATTTCTCTATCACCGTGAATATTCCAGAACACAATAAAATTAAAGTTAATTGAATGCTTATTCAAATGATTGATTTATACTTTTAATGAATTAAAAGAGTTCATCATACTATATAACCATGTAATAGGAGTCTTGAACTATTAGAACCATGTTGCACTTTCACTAACCACTCTTATGTACTTTTATTATGAGTTGTTAACTAGTCCTAACATATATGACTTGAAGAAGGACAACAATTCCTCATCAATTAAATGGAATGGACTAATGATGCATAGTTTCATGAGCTTGTGTCTTTTCTCTGATAAATTTATGAAATTCTCAGGAAAGTACTTCTTACTCTTTTGTGACTTTCTTATCTCTAATGAACTTGACATATTCTTATCTATATATTATATAATAATAAGAGTAGTAATCCCTCACTCTCCCCACACCTTACTTGCACATATAATAAAAAGGAGTTGGTCTCTAAACTCCTCTTTCTCCAATTCCCACTCCATATCATTTTCATGGTGCACCTCATTCACGACCTCAACAAAGTTAAATATTTGATTAGCAACATGCACCTTCTCACTTTCTTTAACCTACCTTATATATGCTCATCATGCATGAAGTGAGGGGTGTGATTTTATCCCTACCTCTAATTAGATATATGATAGCAAAAGCAAGTAATTAATTTTAAAGGGAATAACTTAGTCATCATGGCATCCAATGGAGTGTACTAGGGTTGAAAATACTCTTGATGATGAAATGTATGCACAACTATAAATAATAATAAATAATATGTAGTGTGAGTAACCATCATTCAAAAATAAAGATTGGTTAGGGTTGAGGACAAATTATCTAATAAGATATATAGTCAATTGAACATATGGATTGAAGAGCTTGCACTGACCTTTTGTGTGCTAGATCAATCACTCCTCAAGTAAAATCAACTTAAAGAGCTCGCAAAAGATGTTCAAAATGGTTTGAGTGTCAAAGAAAGCTTTTGTTGCTCCAAAGATGGTTAAGGGGTATATGGAAAGCTCTAATAAATTTAAAAGGCTTTGGGTGTCCTCACCTATGGATTTTCACATCTCACTTAAAGGGGGAACTGAAAAAGGTATGAATCATGAGTAAGTTGGACCTAAATAAATTAAATTTGTGAATGTTTGCCACTCGATTTGATTTCATAATTTTTTTAGAAAAATATGCATAATTAGTGTTAATAATTTAATAATTCTGAAGAATAAACTTACACTCATATTGTCAATTTAAGGAAAGAAATGAATTATTTTCATATTCCAACTTGGCGTAGGGGAGCGTAATAGTTATTCCGAAGGATAAAAGTTATACTCACCTATCATTTTAAATACGAAATTGACTTAGGATAAGCTTGATCGACATTCAGAGATTCTTCCCCCCCCCCCCCCCTTCTTAATGAACTAAGAGAGGTTTATTTTATACTGGAATCTTATGTTCCTATAGAGGTAAGCCTCTACAGTTAATTACATCTCTAAAGAAAAAAACTTTTGATTAAATTAGATATTAGACCTAAACTTATAATATAATTACATATAAGCAAGTTGCCTTAGATGTTTAAAATGCAAACCATCTCTTCCAAAATATTGTTAAATCTTATAGAAAATGCATTCATATTTAACATACATATATATTTATTATTTATTAGGAAAGGAAGTCTCCATATATAATTGAGCTTATGCCTACTTGGAATTAGTAACCAGCTAACAACTTATTTCACAAGCAATCATCCTCGATGATGTAAAACCCAAAAATGCCGTTTTAGACCTCGCACGTTTTTCAAAGTGTCGTGACGAGATTTAAGTGAAATTTTTAATGTCAAAAGAATTTTTTTTAGAAAATTCCTTGTAAAATTATGATCGTTTTGATATATAACACATATACCTAATTTTGTCTAAATATGGAATTAAAAATGTTTGAAGTTTCAAAATGCTCATTTTATCCTTACGTATCCCTTAAGCCAAATTCACTTAAGTGAGGGCATATTGGTCTTTAGGCATAAACCCATCTCCCTTTTATGAATAAACCGAAACCCTCCTCCCCTCTCATTCTTTTGCATAACACCAGAAAGGGGCAGACGGGCGGAAGGCAAGGGCGTTCCGGCGACAATCTTCCGGCAAGAAAATTAGTCCAAATCGAAGAGGATGACGAGAGGAACATTCAAGTATGATTATTTTAAAATGAATCTCTCTAGATCTCAAGTATTTTGGAAAACTCCTTTTTCTTCCAAATCTCTTTTAGGATTGAATAGGGAAGGATTAGAAGAACTTTTTAACGATGAAAATGAAATTTTTGGATATTTAAAAATTAGGGTTTTTCTCTTTAGTTGAAATTTTTGAAAGTATCTTTGCAAATGTTGTTCCTAAGGATCCTACGAGGGTTTTTAAAGAAAGAAATTGAGTTTTTTCTTACAAAATGTATTTTCCTATTTTTTAATTATTTTAAATTCAAAAATTTATTTTCCAAAAATATTAATTTGATGAATATGAAGTTTTAGCATGCAAAATTAAGCATTTTAATGAAAATATGTTTTCCAAATTTAGGGTTTTAAGATAATTCCGAAAATAGAAGTTATTTTAAATAAATTTAGGTTATGGAAAAAGGGTTATTTTAGATGAAATAAGTAATTATACAAAAATATTGAATTTTTAGAATATATATGTGCTTTAAGTTTTATTTGAGAGAGAAAGAGAGTGAGGGAAAGAGAGAGAACCTAGAATAGTTTAGAAAAAAAAGATTTTATTTTAAATTATTTTGTAGATTTTAAGAATGAGAAATTGATACTTATAGGTGATTTAATCGTGATGACATCGAAGGAAGAAGGCCTAGCAAGGGAATCAAATTCCAAACTTCTGTAAGTATGCATGATTCTTTAATTGCAGTAATGTCTTTTGTTTCTTTCAAGTTATATGGTTTGATAGCCCACTTATGATTCTTATCGAAGGAATGATCATGCAAATTACATGTATATTTTATGACCTTACATGATAAAGTTTATGTTATATGAAATGAATTGATATGAATGTTATATTGAATGCTTGTATGTATATGCTGAAAGGATGGAGCTCACCCCCTTATGATACTAGCATGGGATGCTGTACTCGTGCACATTAAAATGGTAAAGTATATGAAAAAATAAAAATGGTAAAGGAGTACCTTTATGGTACTATACGTGTCTCCTGTGACGGTTGTAAAATATATGAAACGAGAAAGCTAAGTATAATGATATGAACATGAAAAGAAAAATGAAAATATGGTTTATGATATGATATGTTTAATGTTATGTTAATATGAAATCATTTTTATGTTATGTTCATATAAAATTGACATCTAGCATATTATACAATTTTTCTTGATTACTGTAGTTTAGAATTGTGTTTTACTTACTGAGCTTTGGCTTAATGTTAGTTGTTAATATTTTTCAGATAAATTTAATAAAATAAAAAATGAATAGAAGGGGTGGCAATGTATATCGTAGAAGAGGAACGCTTGAGCAAAGGTAATTTTATGGTTATGTCTGATTTTATATTTAAGTGTTTTCAATTTGATGTTTTAGAGACTCTTTCAATTATTATGGAGATAGATTTAGTGATTAGATAATTTAGCCTACCGTCCGACCTATGTTCCCGCCTCGCCCATGCGAACCGGGCCGGGTCGTGACAAATGAAACGTTGGATAAAGGTAGCTCTATCCTAAGAGTTCAATGGAATAAATCAGACTCCAAATTAGTCACTCAAGATTAATCTTCACTTTAAGTTCAAGTGACACAATCAAGAATACTCATTAAGAACTCAACATTTTATCTTATTTAATTAACTCGACTAAATTTTTTAACCACCAAAATTAATTTCATAGAAATTTTAACAGCATAACGACCCTATACCAACAAGAATAACGCAGCATTCTCCGGGAGCAAGAGGACCCCACTACCTTGTCGTAGGTTTGTATGTTGGGCTAGTGTATGCTGTAGAAAATAAAATGCATGTATATATGCATGTCAAGGTAAATGTTTTGCATATATAATACCCAATACTGTATTATCTTATAACTAACATATATGTTCCTACAAAGTCTGGAACACATACACTGAGGAAAAGCTAAGAAAATTCTACCCACAAATTTAATCTATAACCCATAAGATGCAATTAGTGTATGCAATATAAATAAAAAAGAGTGTTGAACATAAATACAAATGAATTTTATTACCTTATTGATTTGAATATTTATAACATGTTGTGACTCTATATAAAAGAAAGGTAGTTAGGCTCCACCACAACAAATTTGGATTCTAAGCCTACCATATATACATATAAAATCATATATATATATATATATATATATATATATATATATGATTGTTGTCTTTAAGCTCTAGGTCTTATGTGGAATTCTAAAAGAGATTATCCCCCAAAAGCTTCATTTAAAAATATATTCATATTGATTAATGTTATTATTTTACATAGACAATTGCTTTTTATTATAAATGTGTTTGTTCATAGATATGTTCATGAACATGTTTGTTTGATAGTTTTAAAGAATCAAGTGTAAAGCATGAAAGCCTAATATTTAATTTAGATTAATTATAAATTTTATTTGATAAAAATAAAATTTAATCAAATAAATTATCAAATTAAATTATTATTTTTTAATATTTTGGTTGAATTTTCTGATTTTTATTGAATTATTTGGAATTTCTAAATAAATTTTGATTAATTATTAATGAATTATAATTAAAACTCATTTTTAAAAAAATTTGAATTATTAATCTATGAATTTTATTTAATTTTTATGTATTTTTATTATATTTATTATATGTAATTAATTAAATTGAGAAATCAAATATTAATTGAAAATTTTATTTATATTAAAGTTAAAATTCTCTGATTTTATTTTTTTATTTGACTTATTTTATATTTTGAAAAATTTTAATGAATTTATTTAATTAATATTTAAATAAAGGTAATTAAAATATTAATTAAAATTTAATAAATTTGAGTTTGAATTTTAATTTTTAATGATTATACATTTGATTTGAAGTTGACTGAAGGTATTTTATTTTTGTAAATTTTAATTGGTTTATTATTAATTATTGAAGTTTTCAACCATAAGGGAAGGGTTAATTATGATTATCATTGCTATCAATTAATGACAAATCATTGTATGTTTAACTCCTATGATGTATAATGACTCAATGTTGGCTAAGTTTAAAGTTGCACTCCTATGGAGCATGTATGTGGATATTATAAATTGCCAAAGTTTATTAGACACACCTAATTGTTGTTCTTATGTTACACTAATGTTGAATATATTTAACAATCAAGGTATCTTCTAACTCTTAGGATTTGCCTCGTTGAGCCGCTCGATTTGATTATAAGCATGTCACGTTTGGAAACCGTTTGATCATCCAATTTATAGTTTGAACCTGCCAAATGCAATCTAGGTCTTCCATTTCTATCCATTTGTGCTTGAGTTGAGTTGAATTTGGCGTCGTTGGGTTCGTCATTCTGAGAAGTTCAGTTTCACAATAAGTTTGCTAAAATCGGAGTTCAAATGACCTTAGATTTAATTTTGGAAGTTTTTATCATGATTTTCCCTTGAGATTCATGCTCGATCATGATTGATTTTTGCGGATATATCAAGTGTATTCAAGTTCATTTTTGAGGTAAATTGTTTTCGCCTAATTTTGAATGAGAACCACTTACAAAGCTCTAAAGATTGATTGAGCACTACCGACGACCATCGTCTTCACCGCCACCCCTCTGCCGTCCGCCATCGGTCATTGTCCATTACCGACCACCACTATCTACCATCATCGACCATAGCCATCTGCCACTGGCTGTCGTTGCTCATCACATGTTTCCACCGCCACTGCTGCTACCAACCATCGTCGACACCGTCAGGCACCCCATCATAGTTGTTGCTGCCCATCGCCGATGACTGCCAGTCGCCGCCGTCGCCACCGCCATCCATCGTCGCCTTCGATCGCCGCCACCATCACGGTTGTTCGCCGCCATCATCACCGCCACCCTCCAATGCTCACCGTCGGCTATACGCCTCCACTTACCATCTCAAACACAAATTTTTTATACTTAATATTATATTTATTTTACTTCAAATTAAATTAAAAAAAAGTACATTCCTTTTATGACCATCTAAATAAATTTAAAATATATTTTTTAAACCCCACGACTTTTATATTGCATTCCTTTTGACCAAATTTTACCCGAATGAAGCTCCAACGGAACTCGCACCAAATCCGCGGGCATTTCAGACGTCCTATACATTTCTTAGCCTGAACGCGTGTCTTGTCGGTTCGGAAATTTCAAGTACGCGTGTCGCTGGCGAAGGGTGATCTTCAACGACAGGTGTGCGGCGAGCGCCGTTCTGTTCTTCTCCACCCTGCCTGGCTCCTTGCCCAACCTCTTCCCTCTGGTCGCATATCAGCAGACGGAGAAAGAAGCTCGGTGGAACCCTAATTCTAATTCGTATATGCGGTAAGGCTTCGACATGTCTTTCAATCGACTATTTATAATCGGCTTTTTCTTATTGGAATCCTGTTATTTGATTAACCTTTCAACGATAACTCCACCGAAAAAGTTTGCACTGTTCTTGATATATCATCAAAAAAGTATCGTGATCGGCCACGAATCACGGAAACTTCAAAAATTAAATCCCGGATCACCTGAACTTTGATTTCAGCAAACTTACAATCAAACTGAGCGTCTCAGAAATAAGAACCCAACGACACCAAATTCAACTCAATCCGAGCCCAAATGAGTCCAAATCAAGGACCCGAAGCGCTATTAAAAAGTTCTAACCACAATTTGAGTTACAAAATGGTTTCCAAATATGACGTGCTAATAGTCGAATCGAGCGGCTCGATGAGACAAATCCAATGAGCCCAAGATCTCCGAATTCCAACATCATTAAGACCTTCAAATGTCTGACAAACGGTACACGATCAAGGGATTCAATATCGGCCGTCCATCCAACCACTCCCCATTTACTCTTGATTTCTTACCTATTTACGGGCCATGCCACTCCAGAAATCTATAAATATATCCCACATTTTTCTTGAGAGGGGACCCAAGCAAGAAGAAGAAGAAGAAAAAGAGAAGGATATGAGGGAAGAAACTTCTCGACCACCGCCGCTGGAATTCTGCCCGACTTCCACGCGACGGCGGAATTCTGCCCGACTTCCAAATGCTGCCGGAATTCCGCCCGACTTTCCAAGTGACGTTGGAATTCGGCCCGAACTCCAAGTGACACCGAAATTCCTCCCGACCTCCAAGTGACTCCAGAATTTCGCCCGACCTCCAAGTGACGACGGGGTTTCACCCGAACTCCAAGTGACGTTGGAGTTTTGCCCGAATACCATCTAATGCTAGAGTTCTCCCTGGCTGGCGACTGACGTCGGACTTCTACCCGACGTCGGACCTTCGCTCATCGCCAAATTTCTACTCAACGCCGGACTTCTATCCGTCGTCAGATTTTCGCCGGACATCTATCCGATGTTGGATTTTTGTCCATTGCTAGACTTCTACCTGACACAGTCATTCCAACCTCCGTCGCCCGCCAACTACAGTCCTTCCGACTTACGTCGCCCACTGACTACAGTCCTTTTGACCTCCGTCGCCCGCCGACTACGGTCTTTCTGACTTACGTCGTACACCGACTATAGTCCTTCCGACCTGCATCGCCCGCCGACTAAGGTCCTTCTGACTTATGTCGCCCACCGACTACAGTCCTTCTGACCTCCGTCGCCCGCAGTCTACGGTCCTTCCGACTTACGTTGCCCACCAATTACAATTCTTTAGACCAAACAAACACATCAACAATGATTCTTTGTATTCTCATCATATAATGTACTCTATAATATGTACATCAAGTTAAGGTCTTCCCTTAAGGAAGGGCCTCATTTGTAATCAACTGCAATACTGGTGGATTCATTCAAACTGGGCTAGGCCCCGTGGGTTTCCCCTTTTTCAGGGGTTTTTCACATAAAAATATTAGTGGCTCTAGTGAACGATGCACCCTCTTTTTATCTGTGTGTGCTGGATCTTCGTACAATGCTAAGACATTAAACTTTATATTTCTCTACCACCGCGAATACTCTAGGACGCAACAGTTCTGAAATCCATTGGATCATTCAGGTTGGAAATCCAATCCCTGTTCTTACCATATTATTACAAAGGGCATTGTTTATACTTTGAATTGGAACTACAGCCAAATATGTTATTACCAACAAAATTGTTGGACATTTTGCGTTCAGTTCATTCTAAAATAACCAAGTATACTTGATTGTGAATGCATTTCTGCGTCTGGACTGAAACAACGTATATGTAGTTAGTATGGATTGGGGCATATGAAGTGGCTTGCTTATTATTTGTTAAATGTTAAACTTACGATGACGAGCAATGAAGCATAGCCGTAGAAGTAGAAGATGATAAACACTACATGGTAAATGGTACATGACTATGCTTAAAAGTTACTGCATATTGTGACCGTGTTAGTGCGATGTTGTACATATGTGGCATATAATTTATGTTTGAGCTCAAGATAGACAAAATAAAGTGGGATAATGAAGAATCATCCTCGGTTAAAATTTGTTGATAATTTTGAGATGTTACTTTGTAAGTCTCCCTTTATGCTAGTGACAGGGGGATGACAACAATGACACTATTAAGTGTAGGGGGATGACAACAATGACACTATTAAGTGTAAGGATCTTGATTGGGGTCATTGTCTATAATACTTTTAATGTTTCTACTAGGTTAATAACTCTAGTTCATGGCTCATTCAATATTGTTAGTGAGAGTCCTGGAACAAATGAATTGATTTTAATGGATCCTCCTTAACAGATGAAGGAGGTTATACCCTGATCCTCTCTGATGGCCTATAGACATACAAAATATCAAAAGTAGGATTATACTTTTCAGAGGAAAGTGATTAAGAACCTCAAATGATGTTAACAATGAGGCATTCAGATTATAAAGTGACACTGAGATCTTTAGTCAATCTCTTAATGTCGTCGTAGAAACTTATTCCAAAGGTTGTCAAAGAAATAGAAATCAAAGAAGGCGACTTAGGTTTAATTTACGAGCAATAAAGGACTACCACCTTGCAAAAGAAAGGACCACCAACCGCGAACAAACTAAGTAATCAAACAATTTACTCATGGCTCGATTCGATTATAGCTCATTCATGATTGTTTGATTAAGTAATCAAGCAAGCTTGAATATTTTTTTTAATATTCGATGGTTAAGTAAATAAGCTTGAATAACTATTTGTTCAACCTGTATATGTTTATGAATAACATTATTTAAAGCGTGTAAACAAGTTCGATATGAAGCTCAATTCATGTTCGATACAGAGATCATGAATAAGCTAGTTAAAAAACTTGAAAAAAAAACTACTTAAAAACTTGATTAATATTTGATATGGGTTTGATTAAGTCTCATTATGAAAATGATAAACAATCTAATATAAATAATTTATATTTATTATAATTTAATAATATAGTAATCATTAGTTAATAAATTTTATAAATAATTTAACATTATATTATCTATTAGTTAAAATAAATTATAAATATATATTAAATTAATATTATATATAATTTAATCACAACTTTTATATTCATAAGTATCTATTTATTTGATATATTCTCACATAACTTTTAGTTTTATTATAATAAGTGATCATTCTTTTATAAAAAAATAGTTTCATTTTTGATGTTATAATATTTCATTAGAATGAATTTGTTCATGAACAAAGGGTATTTGTTTATGTTTATTGGATTGTTTGTTTCAAGTCTTCATGAATAAGTGTTTATAAGAAGAATCATTTTTTGAGCTCGTTTATATGTGAACGAGCTTGTTTGGTAGCTCGACATCACTCGTTAGATACGTTCACGAAGAGAATTTACATTAATTATTTATTAGTCGGTTCGATACGACTCGTTCGTTAAGCTAATAAAGCTTGTTAGTAACTTGATAAGGCTAGTTTGTTCAAAACTCGTTATGCACGAAATGAACTGAACACAAATCAAGCATAACGATTTATCATTTTAAATGAACTATAACACAATTAGAAAAGCTTGAATTGAGCGTGATTCGAGCCCGAACAAGCTGATAATAAACTAGCTTGAACATGCTCAAGCACCTGCTTGACCCAGCTTGGTTTGTTTGCAACGCTAACCACCAAACAAGGATAAATGCAAGAACATAATGATCAATGAAGACGTTCCCTTCAGAATCCCCAAAAGGCAGTGATCTCCGTTAAGGGAGTTGATTATAATGTCTTTTCACCCCTATAAAAAATCTTGGCACATTTTAGCATATATGAATTTTTCGTTATGTTAAGAGGCATCCGAGCTATAATCTAAGGTATACTAAACTCAGTGTAGTTTGAGGCATATTTTGTGTATTGGTGTATGAACGAGGTTATTCTTTCCTAGAATACTTTGATTATTATATTATGTGGAGAAGATCTTTTGTTGGGGACTTTTGAATGTAACCACCTTCTCTATATCACAACAAAGAACAATTACATCTTGATGAACCATATTCTAATTGGCATAGGTTCTTCAGTGAATCTCATTAGTCAACGAGCATTAAAGTGGTTTTCTCTTGGTATCCAACACCTCGGGTGGGATAAAGTGCCTGTATAAGGCTTCATCAAGCAAGGGTAGAAGACTATGGAATTTTTCATCCTGCCCTTTAGTTTTGAAAAGTTATACGTAGAAATAAAGTTTTATGTGGTCGACTTTGACACTTCCTACAGAGCTCTCCCAGGACGACTATGTTTCAGTAATATGACATCATTCCCTCCACTATGCATCAATGAATGAATTTCATAAAAATAAACCTAAGTACAAAATTATTTGCCACATTTAACTTTTCACAATTTATGAAGTTTAATTTTACGAAGATACACTTAATTCCAAAGGTGTCTATGCCAGCTCAATCTTCCAAAACTATTGCCCCAATCTCAAATTTGTTAACACAACCGAAAAAGAGGTTAACATAAAAAAAAAAGGGAAGAAAGAAAATAACTCTACTTCCCCCAAAACTTGTTAACATCCCAAACAAACTATCAAAAGGAAATGTTATCACCTGAGAAGTGATATAGACAAAGATGTTATCATCCTTCTCAAGCCAAAGAATACCCATAAATTTCTAATCAAGGGAAGGCATAAATAGGTTTATTTAGGCTCCAACCTTTTTGTAGGTTCACAATTATAAATTTTCATGTTTATGCGTTGTTTGTGCGTTTAAGCTTAGTTTGAGTGCATAAATATTGCATTTTGTTAATGTCTTTTAGAAGGTGCATATAGTTGTAACTAATCACTTGTTTCTTTTTTATGGTAACAGCGGCTAATGGATGGTTCAGGATGCGTGAAGATAAGAATAGTGTCGATGTCTTGGATAAAAGTTTCTCCATTGATGAGGAGATCTCTCAGCTTACTAAGCTCAGAACCGAACCCTCTGAAAACTTGCGGAAGACAACATTTCCCAGACAAAAACTACCCATCCCGATAGTTAGGATGCTATTTGGGAGAGAAGCTATGGGTAGGTTCACTATAGCTGATTGTTCACATGCTGTTGGTCGGTATTTACCTGTTAATGGTCCTTGGAGTATTGATAGTATGGATTCACGAGCATATGTCTCTCAGTTCTCTGATGATGGTTCACTTCTTGTTGCTGGATTTCAGGTATTATAACCTTCATACAACCATTTAATTCTGATGTATTATGTGCAGTATCCTTGATTCGATAATCCTTGTCTACACTTAGAACTTAAAGCCTGTATGATATTACTTTTAATTTTACTACATAATGATGTTTTTCAGGGAAGTAATATTAGAGTATATGATGTGGAGAATCAATGGAAGGTGCGTAAAAACATTCTTGCAAGAAGTTTACACTGGACGATTACTGACACATCACTTTCACCCAACAAACGCCTGCTTGTAAGTTTTGCTTTTTCATCAGTTATCTAGTTTTGCTTTTTCATCAGTTATCTAATTATTCTAGTTTTATTGTACGTGCATTAAATGCATGTGATAAAAGTTTTAAAAATAAAAATTAATATTATGAGATCTTTAATTATATATATTTTTTGATTAAAAGATAAAATTATTAATTTTATCCATATAAGCAATTCTAATTATTAATTATATTTGTAAAAGGTTATATATTTTTCTTATAACGTATAGAAAATGTGTTAATATAATTTACAATTCAATACTGAAAAATACATATTTTTTCTACATAGAATTAATAATTTAATAAAATTAATCAATTTGGATTTAGAAGAGAAGCTCAAAATTTTATTATAAATATGATATTATGATATTGATATACTAAATTAAATAGGCGAAAGGGAGAGCAAATTTATCTTAACTCATTCACAAAATAACAGTTTACCCATAATAAAATTTTATTATATTAAAATAAAAAAAACACGGATGAATTTTTGGTTCAACTGAAAGATATTGATTATTTGTGTCATGCTAAATATGTGAATAATGTAAAATGCAAACTAAGATATTTATGATGATGATGATAATCATCATTATAGTTACAATAGTAATCACATGCAATTGCCTACAATGGTAAGGGTTAGGGTCATTGAATTATGAGTCAGTTTAGGATGATTTATTTAAAATTAATGAAATGTATAAGAGAATATTCGTTGATCAATTTCAGATTGATAAATATTTTGATTATGCCTAAAATAGAAGGGGTAGAGGCTGATTAAGAAAATGATAAAAAATCAAGAGAAATTCGACCAAAATGAGTGTATATTAGATGTGCATGCATGGATTAACATATGTTCTGCAAATAGTTATGAGTTTTTTTTTTAGAAATATTTGGTGAAAAACTTTAGGAGGGTATGAATAAACAACAGCTAATATAGGACAAAATCTACAAAAGAAAATCTAAAAATTGCACTCAATTAGCATAAGATACATATGTGATTATCTAAATTGAAGTTTTAGAACTTACTTGACCACAGCTACTAAATAATTCTGCACTTGCTTCACTTGATGGTAATGGCATCTGACGGATCAATATTGTGTGTTGTCTCATCTGAATTACAAACTTATCTTTTTGAGAACCCTGTTGCTGTTGTAATTTCTCCAATCTTTGTTGGTCTAAGTGCTAAGCTTTATACTGCATTATTTGATTAAATTTTCCATCCCGAGCATGATCACAAGGCCAAAGCTTATACTCAATGGTTGAGGCCTTCTGGTTATATCTGTTTTATAGTTTTATACAAATAATTCTACACTCATATTACTAATGCAAAATAAATATTATCAATGAAATTAAACATAAGAATATATCCCTCCAATTTTAACTATAATGACATGAGGAGTAATCCAATCCCAGATGATCCTGTAAGTAGAAATGCATTTATAAGCACATAAAATTAGATTCAAAGGAACATATTCAAAGGGAACCCATAAATACAAAAGTTTCTTGATAGTATAGTATAGACAAAAACGCATTATTCCTAACCTAGAGTGCTATTCTTAACCAAAAACTACAGGTTCCATAAGAAAATAAGATTTATCTAAAACAAGAAAAGCCCACTTAAAATTGAAATATCATGTAAATTTTTAAAAAGTGGAGAGAGTTACACCATGATTATTTGGTAAAAATAATTATCGTTCTACTATTTTTTCCTTATATAAAATGATCACAACATTCGTTAAACAAAAAAGAAATAAAATAAAATAAAATCTGATATTAAAGAAAACATCTAAAAATTTCAAGATCTAATTTGAACTGCCCATACAATGAAAATATTCTCTGTTTGTCTGATCTACCACAACTCTATATAGCCATCGCTTATTATGATATAATTAACTCATAGAGTCATAGGCCATGTAATTTCTCTAAATGGGTAAAATTAAAAAAAAATGTGGAAAAATATTTACATTCCAGCCATTATTTAAATATGAGAGATTGGTTGGATCATAATATTGGGGAACATTTGATATTTTCTTGTTGGATCATAATGTTTGGCAGCAGTGCATACTTCTCTATGAAATAATAAATTTATCATTATTAATAATTCTACAAATGTTGTTGTTCTTAATGATAAAACAAAAAGAATCAAGGCATGATTCTAAAGATGATGTGATTCTTGATGATAAAATTGAATATTTTTTTTAATGCATATAATGCAAGTGTCAAATAATAAATGATTTATATGGATCAATTATTCTAAGTTGTTGAGTGATATGAAATTTAAAACATGCCATATAGAGTTTATTAAAGCAAATATATATCCTATAATATTTTATTCAAATTTCCATTTCTTCAATCCCTATTGCAACCCCTTTGCAGCCAATCAACTATATAGTAGGAAAGAAGCACTAACCAAATAAAATTGATAAGGGATGAAATTTTAGTTAAAAAAACTCAAAAAGAGAAATATGAAGATTTACTACAACAACAACCACAACATCAAGCCTTCCCACTACGTGGGGTCGGCTACATGAATCCTTTTTCTCCATTGTGTCTTATTAAAGGTCAAATTCTCGTTTAAATCTAACAAAGAAAGGTCATTCATAATATTTTCTAACCAAGTCTTTTTAGGTCTGCCTCTACCTTTCTTAACATAAGTCAAATCTAATACCTCTACGCTCCTACCTCTACTCTCCTAACCGGGTCATTGGCTACTGGAAGAAAATTATTTTATTTGGGAATCCCTATGAGCATTAGTGAATAGAACTTGAGTTCTTCATTAGGTGAATCTTGTAGAAAATGTTCTTAAGAAAAATATAGAAGTAATTGAATTTTTTAATGTTTTTGTCATTGTCAACTTAAAATTTTGATGCACCCACCTTAATGTAGATTAGTCCTTTATTATTATTTTTTTATGAATAAATCTACCTTTTTCTTCTCAAAATATTTCATTTTTTTTAAAACTTAAACTTAATAACACAATATTCTATCCTCATTTTCTTTAAGCTGTTGGTATGAACATTAGAGTTCTTAAAATTTCACTGATTTTATCCTTTTGAAGGCCACAAATGAAGATTTAAGCACTTCTTTTTTATATTCTAATTATATCCATATAAACATATCTATATATCATCACATGAATAAATAAATAAGCGCACTTATATATTACAAACTTGAGAAATCATTGTGTTTATAGTTTTACTCAAAGTGCATACTTTCTTTACAGTGATTTCAGATTGTGATGTCAGATTTGATAGGTCAAAGATAATAGGTTATTGCATTTATCAGAAGGAATTCTATATTAGTTACTGAAGTTGAAATAATAGATGCCAATAAGTACTAATATACCTCATTAAAAAGATGCTAAAGTCTCAATAACTTCATCATACAAGTTTAGATTTTGCTCTCAACCATAAAATGTGTTAAAGGTCACGGACATAATACAATGAAAATGGAACATAATGGATTTAAGACATTTCATTAGCAAGTGATCAAACTTAGAATACTTGAAATCCATCAAAATGTTAGTTAATTTCTAAGATTCAAAATAGGTAGGCATATATACAGTTGAGTACACATATATTATGGAAACTTATTATTTAACTTTTAAAATAAGCACCTACGAACCCATTGCTGGAATTTAAGAAGCTTGTTGTCACCTAGTATATGCCTCTATAAGTATTATAAAACCACTTTATATGCTTCTTGTCACCTTCATGTGTAGTAGAAGCTTAAATGTAGTATCTGTGTAAAAAAGAATAAAAGCAAATGTTAATCTTGCCTAGAATGTATCTATGATTCTATATTAGTAACTACATAAATACTTTTGTAATTATTTATTATAGTTGTAGTGTGGTAGCAGTTACAAAATCTTTGGATAAGAGTAAGGCAAGCATGAAAGTTAAGTAGACGAAATCTGGTTTCGCATAGTTATCATAAGAATTTGAAAAAAAAGTTTAGTAGAGTTGTAGTTGGATGCAAGTGATGCTTTTGGATAATTCTAACTCCAATAATATTAATAAGCACCATAAACTTTTGATATTATTAACCAAATAATATATATGTATGATTATGTAATTAATAATAATAACAAAGAAAAAAGGACTAAGAATAATCTAAAAATTAAGGAATGGGGAAGGTTTTTTTAACCTTGGAGGTGAAGACATATAGGTGAATTTACATCACTAAGAAGATGAAGTGAGCAAGAGTGATGGAATTGTATTACCCGAATAGTAAATATTTATAATTAAGTGATTAATAACAATAATTGAATATAACTGATAAATATCAACTAAGCTAGAGATGTTTAAATGTTCACGTGCAGTTGAATACAAATTTAAAAATAATAAGCATTATACGATGTTAAATATAGAATTCAATAAACAAGGAGTTATATTAAAAATTATTTTTCTTTATAAGTATATCTTAATTAAAAGAGAGAGATATTGATAGAGGTAAGCTGATGGAAGGGGAAGACTGGAAGACAACTAACTCATAACAAAATTCAAGGATTTAAAAGCTTGTAGACCATTAAGAAATCAATCTAATCTGCATGAAACTAACCACATTCCAGTCTACTGACATTTAGATGTAAGTTAAAGTTATAT
The DNA here is from genome assembly GCF_001605985.2 of Dendrobium catenatum. Taxonomy (NCBI): domain Eukaryota; kingdom Viridiplantae; phylum Streptophyta; class Magnoliopsida; order Asparagales; family Orchidaceae; genus Dendrobium; species Dendrobium catenatum. The sequence goes on from NW_021318869.1 coordinate 365,220, forward strand.
TATCGCTACAGGCACTAAAACATTCTACATTTGATATAACATGGGGTAAAACATTAATGAAAAAATTGAACTATCACAGCAATTAGTTAACTTTACTAATTTTTACATGCATCAACTTCTAGGAAATTTGGCACTTTAGATGAAATCAAGTAGTATACAATTTAATCTTTACTTCTTTGCAATCTCTCAGGATGAGTAGGTGGTTCACAGATGAATAAAGATCCAACACCACACCAGAATAAAGTGCTCTTAATGATTATAATGAGTTAATTTTTATTGAATTTAAATTTTCCTAGAAACATCTTTGATTAAATGAGCTTCAAAATAGAAACCATAGCAAAAAAGAATGAAAATATAATTCATAAGCTGAATTTGAATTTGTAGGGCAAACGGACCTCTCCTTTATTGGAGGTTAAACATTTTAACAAAACAAAAACAACAAAGAAAATTTGAAGAAGGTGCACCATTAAACTAAGACTTATTAGTCATGATTAAATACACAATTTTTTGTCACTATATGATGTAGACAAAGGGGGGGTCAACACTAGTCCAAAATAAATCATATTTTAGCTTCCCTTGAGTCTAGTAGTTTTTCATATTTGAGCTAAACTTTTAGTTCATTTATGAGCTGAACTTTAGTTAAATTAGATATAAAAATTCCTGATCAAATACAACCACCTTGTTGGCAATGAAGCGATATAGCTTAACTTTGCTGACTATATTCATTTAGGCAGAAATTAACTTAATGTTGCTCTTAACCTTGCAGTCTTCAATACACCATACATTTTCTTAATTTTATTATGAGGTCCTTTGATGCCTTTTAAGAAAAGGGAGCAACGAGCAAATCAAGCTTAAAAAACAGAATATAAATTAATTTAATTACATAACTATATAAAAAAATTATAAAACTCAAATGATTTTAAATATGAATTAAATTAATTAAAAGTAGAAACTGCAACTTAATAGATCATGCAAATATGAAAATATATAGTGTTAATTGCTCTTAAAATAAAAATCTATTTGTGATTGTAGAACAAGTTCTGGGGAAAATAACTTATTTTTAAGTTGTTGTAAAAAATAGCTTTTTAGTTAGCAAAATGATAGAGCCAAAGGAAGATCAACCCAAACTCAGGGCAATATTCTAAAACTACTTACTTTATTAGTCTATACAATGCGAGGCATGGCAGTCTATTCCGTGCACTAACGACCATCATGTAATCCTAAACTCATGTCATATTGTAAGTGATAGCTTAGCGTGACATGAGTAAGCATTTTAATGAATAACTTCCAATTAGTCACTCAAAGTGTGTGGAGCTAAGTTGAGGAACAATATTCAATATCATGAAGATTTTTTTGGAAATAAAACATGAGAAAAAAATCCATAGGTTTGACATGCATGACTAAAGAACCAACACTTACTGGTGAAGTTTCGCCGAAACTGAGCTAGAAGCTACGAAGGAGGGGAGCCGGGGAAGGCCTACGATGGCAATGAGGGGGAAGTTGTCGTAGAAGCTTTGCCCATTTCTTTCAAGAAATTTTGATGAAAATGAAATTCTTCTCCCAGAATGCTAGCTAATCTATGAGTTCCCTCCAATCTTACGAACTGAATCAGAAAGAACTCAACCATCCTTTTGATTAAGGAACCCATTTAGAGGGGAGAGTGGCCGAGTGGTCAAAAGCGATTGGCCCGGGAAGGGGAGAGTGGCTGAGTGGTCAAAAGCGACATACTATAAATTTGTTGAAGATTTTCTTTCTCAACCTCTGCTACAAGTAGCAACCAGGCATTGAAGTTAGCTTAGTTACTTTCTAATAAGGCTTTAACTCTATCTTCAATGGAGTCCACTGCACAAAGAGGAATGATGACATCATACAAGAGTAACATTTTGCTTATGTACTTATAAGGATAGGTTGCTTCAACATCTCAAATCTGTGTTATGTAATGATATGCAGTTTCTCAACTATGAAAGTGTAAACCTTGAATTGCTCTCAAGATAAATGTTTCCTTGTGTTTTATAATAGAAATTATTTTAAGCACTACCATTTTTTGTTAAATTCTAATCTAAAGCATATAAAAAGTGCAAGTTTTGATAGTCAATAACGCCAACTTCCCCACATCAAATATTTAATTGCATCACTAATTATAATTATTTCAATATCAAGTATAATTATCAACATTCTTAGAAGAATATATGTACGACAATGGAACAGTATTGTGAAACATTAATTGAACAACAACTAAACAGATTTAGCAGCACTTGCAATCAAATTAAAAACTACAAACTCAATATAAGCCCACAAGTACTGAAAACTAAAATTTTGGGAGAATTTTTCAGAAGTTTTAGCACTTATAATTGCCTGTCTACTAGAGAAAAGAAAGTATGTAGACGCTGAGAGCACAAATCTTTAGCAGATTTACACCGCAGCCGAGCACTTCATGAATTATATGATATTTTTGAATCTTAATGAAAAAAAAAAGTAAACCAATTTTTAAAATTACTATTTCTAACTGGGGACAGTACAACCAACTCCATGCCCCATAAACTCTTTAAACCTAAAGCATGAAATTTGAAATGTTTTTCTTGCTAATCATAAATAACATAAAACACTATCGATTCCCAAGCATGTGAGAGCAGCAGTAGCAAACTGTGATTCATATATGTGAATTCCTCGGCTTGATCCTCTTACATCGACTCTCCCTCTTTCTTCCACATTCACACCAAAATACGAGCCTGTAGGCAAATTTCAAGAGGCGGATTCAACACTTTGGGCCATCACGACTTCATTTAATAGCCCAAAGAATATGGAAGAGAAAAATCCGATGTGAGTAAAGATATATCTAAACAAATAAAAATAGCTTATTAGTTACAAACAACAACTCAACTAAAAATAATTGTTAAAATAAGGTGCCCCTCACACAAACCTCCTCAGGCGCTGCAGAGATGATGCTGTTCTTGGAGAGTTTGGGATGAGAAACAAGGCAGTTGGGGCCTGTTTGGTAGCAGAATTTGAACTTACGTTGCGCGAAGCCAAAGAAGAAAGCGAAGAACAAGGGCGAGATCCCGTTGTGACTCCCTTCTCGGGCGAACTCCCATCACACAAAAGCCAAAGAAGGCTTAAAGCTAAGTAGGAGCGGAATACGAAGAGCCACGAAATCATACAATCTAAATTTATTTTAATTAAAAAAAGAGAAAAATGATCAAAATGGTCCCTCAACTCTTTATAAGGGATCAAAATGGTCTCAAACTTTTTTGAGGGACCAATTTGGATTCCCAACTTCTCAAAATGGGATCTTTTTGGTCCTGTTGTCAATTTTAAGCAAAAATTGAGATGGACATAGGGGTATTATTGGAATAAGCAACCGACCCTTCTTTGAACCCTTTAGCCATGTCAAAAACCTAGCAACCGAACCCTTCTTCGTCCCCAGTATCATGCAGTGCAGGGCATGACCTGGAGTGTAGTAGCCTCCAATGTGGCCTCGACCCCCAGCATCTCACAGTGTGTCAACCGTAGCTTCAACCTTGCGTCTCATAGCATGCGTCAATCGTAACTTCATCCCATCATCCCGTAGCGTTGATCCCACAGTCGATACTGTTGACCTGCTGCAGACAAAAAAAAAAAAAAAAATAAATCTTACCTACTCTGCCATCTCAACGATCAGTGCACGTCGCACGACCGCTCTTCGCACGACGAGGCCATGCCTCGCGTCATTTCTCCCCACGACCGCCGAACGACTCATTTTGAGTCGTTAAAAGCCTCGAGGCAACGTGGCCTTCGACCTCTCTGGACTCCCGATCCCTCTCCCTGGCTTCCAAACTCCCGATCTCTGCTTCCTCTTCTCCCTCTCGCGCGCTGCTTCGGTCTCTTGTCGCTGTTCGACTTCGTTCGCTCAACGACTTTCCCTTCCTACCAGTTCGGAAGTATCGAGCGGGAGTTCACTGGCTGCTAAGGGTAACTTTCTCCCTTGCGACGTTTCTCTGACTCCTGCGTAGCTGTTCGACGTCGCTCCTTCTACGACTTTCCCTTGCTGTAGGATCGGAAGTTTCGACATTTGATCGGAAGCAAGCAGAGGAGCTCGCTTGCTGGAACGGTAACTTTCTCCCTTCGCCGCAGCCTCGACTCCTTCGTGGCTGGTCCAACTTTGCTCCATCCACGACTCTCCCTTCCCTGCGGATCGGAAGTTAACATTATGATCGGAAGCATCAATGGGAGCTCACGAGCAGTGAAGGTAACTTTCTACCTTTCGAGCACTTCTCCGGCCAAATCTCTAAATCCGCCAAACAAAGGGATTTAAAAAAAAATAATTAAAAATTAGAAATTTTTAATTATAATTATTTTAAATAATTCTAATTAATTATAATTATTATTTTTAATTAATTATAATTATTATAATTAATTATTAATTAAATTATTATAATTAATTATAATTTTTAATTATGCCTGTAGATTGAGATGAACAAAACTGCATTTGATAGGGGAAGATCCACCTCTACAAACAAGTACAATCAAACAAACCCACCTGAGATTGGTGACAGTGTGGCATGATGTAGGCAACAAATGGGTTCTCCTACGAACAATTCCAGGAGCTCGTAGTGGCTGTTAACGGGTCCTTGCAAACGAACACCACCTGCTTGTGGATAAAAAACAGTGGGCATATCGTAAGCATATCGAACCACTATGGAACAAGTACAAATATCTCCTACGACAACGATGATTAAAATCTACAAGTATCCGAAGACAAAGGACAACTCGAGTACGAAAAAAGTACACTCCCTGGCAAGAATCAGAAAGGGAAGTTTGAACAAATTAGAACCAAACTTCCTGGTGTTCCAAAGTCTCTTTATTCTATACTTAAGAAGAAAAAGTTCTGGTGTCTTACAAACACCGAAAATAACGAGTCCAACTACGCCGAAGAGCTTAAAAGGTTCTTTCCAAATCAGCAGTCTTGACTCCAAAATCCAGAAAATCCATCCCCGGTGAATGAGAAAGGGGGAGTCAATATCAAGATGCACGCCACCGGATCTGCAACACTGATACAAGCAGACAGAAGGCGTCTACAACCTACAACGCTACGCCACCGGATCCGCAACACTCGTATTAGCGGACAGAAGGCGTGTATAAGCTTTCAAATGAAAAGTTGTGTGCATCCAAACGATAGTTTATCTTACACAACTACAATATTTTAAAGTATCCATCACATGCACTATAATTGCATACACAAGGTACACAATGGGGTACGTCTAAATTATATAAAATCATCCGCATGGGCCTCGGCGAGCGTGTTATTGGTACACACGTGACGCCTAGGGATGCTGCGCGGGCGATAAGTGAATTCTAGTTCGAACCCGATCCTTATATACGGATCAAAGAAGTCGACAGGGGTCTGAACCCTTTAACGAATACACGGCTGTGACGACCGGTGTATTTGTTTCAATACATCATTTAGGCCTTCAAGACCTAAAATCAAAAGAATTCACTAATCAAAGGACACAAAGCCTACAAGAAACTCGATCCTCGATCAACAGCCCGATCGAGTCGACAGGGTTCGATCAATCAAATGGAAATGGCCCCAAACACCCCGATGATGACCGTGTTGAATGTCTATCTCAACCGGAGGGGTTTTCAAATATTTTCAAATGCCACCCAAATACTCCAAAAATCCAAAATCATTCTAATCCATATGTTTAAAATTGAAATCTATCCACCAACCACTCAAAGCAAAAATTCATCAACCCTCCGCCAACAGTTTTCCAAGGTGGACAACATCAAAATTTACTTCAGCTCACAAAGAGCCAAATGCCTAGTCGAAAATATCATTAGGATCCATTCTCAAACCAATCTCCTGCCAATAAGGATGTGGTACGTGTCTTCTGACCGGCGGTTTGCCCGCCAAATAGCACCGCAGGATAAACGGTTATGACCCGTGCCCTCTGAACCGAGTGGTTTTGCCGCCAAATGGCACCACAGATAACTGGTTCATGCCAGATCCAATACATTCCTTAGGCATCAAAATCTTGAGATGTGAATCAATAGATATGATCGGTAGGGCACAAAGCCCTCTGTTACTTAGGTGGATTCAAATTTTATCCCCTTAGGGAAATACCCACCCCAGGTCTACAATGTATCTGGACGAAGCAACCCATGGTTGCCGACAAAAGATCTTCTGTCAGGTTGGTCGACGACCTCCTCTGACTAAGTAGACCAGGGTCATGATGGTCCGGGACGACGGAACCATGGGATCTTGATCGGGTCTATCATCCACTCCCCCACATCCGCTTTAAGTGCACGATGGTGAAATTTCTATTTTTAAATATCAATTTTCAAATCTCCAAATCTTTCAAACTTCCAAGTTCTCCAAATGTCCAAACGCATGCTG
>NW_021318869.1:372859-433639 GCF_001605985.2 Dendrobium catenatum
TTGTTGCTACTATATGCCAGATACCACGTATCTTTACGTATCTGATTGACGACTAGCCTTAATCGAAAGTTCTCTCTCGTGATCGGGAGGGGTAATTAACTATAGGGGCTTGCGCCTATAGGAAACCAGAACTCAGATCATAAAGTCCTCACAAAATAAGGGCGAAATCTCTGGGTAGTGTCTTATCTACAAACCCATCTGCCTTCCAAAATTTACCCTGGAACTTATATCAGTTAAAACCCCTGGCCGAAAAAAAAAAAAGCGCGGCGGGGAGGCCGGGGCCGAATTTTCGGAGCCCACAGATACCCAGAGCAATAAGCGTGGATCGCATCGATCACGCAGTCGATCCCTTTGCTAATTTTTAATAGATTGATGGTTCGGTACTAGAAAGCTTTGGAGCACAATATTTATCCAAATTTTGTCATTGGTTGCCTTTTTGCTTTCAACGATAGGGGATGTATAAGCCTTTAATAAACAGAATTTAACTATTCAATAGTTAATAACATATGCTTTTAGAAATGTGATTTTGCTTTTATTTTTTGGTATTTTTCTTTTGTATGCTTCTTTAATCTACAATGCATGTAATAAAACAATGGATTAATCCAGTAAAGCATTGAGAGAATTTTTAATTGCCAAATATTTTTTTTCAATTCCATGTAGTTATCTTTGTGTAGCTGCTTCAAAATTGGAAATTTCTGCATTGAACTATGCAAGTATAATATTTTTTTGCACGGCTCTTTCTTTAAGAACAAGTAAAATCCTGATTAACGTGAGGAGTTGCAAGAGACATCTGTAGCTACGTTTGGATTAGAACATTGAATTTGAGCCATAGAGCATCATTGATTTATTAAAAAACTTTCTGATTACTTTGATCCCATGATCCCAGAGGATCTACATATGATATTTATTGATTTAGAGAAATTATATCCAAATAGATGTTATTTTCAACTTAGTCACTTATATTTGTCATTTGCTTCTCCCCGAGATGTTCAATAATGCTAACAACAATCTTGTAAGCTATAGCAAAAATAAAATCTAATTGTCTATGAATTGAAAGGTAAATAGAAGCCAATATTTTCAAGTTAGAAATGAGGCACTGCTAAACAAAGATTAATGGGAAGTTAGATGCATGAAGGATTTTTTTTTATTGCATGGGATCTAGTCGGTCAAGTGCTGAGTGAGATAAATGACAAAGTTGGCCAAAATGGATCATAATCCGAGTAGTTGCGCACTTTTTTTTTTTTGGCAATTGAGGTCACATATTGCAAATTAGTTAGTAAGAATCTTACCCATGAGCATGAAGAAGGTGTTAAGTGCCCCAATTATAAAAACAAAAAAACCGGACTTCTAACCAATGTCCTTGATTTCATCAAAATATTTATTGTTGGATTAGACAATTCCAATATTAGTTCTATAAATATCTTGTATTTTCTACACAAGAATTCTTTATCGAGATCATAGAGAAGACCTAAAGAAAGAGATTAAGTAGCACATTGCCTTGAGGTGAGAGTTCGGGTTAAATTGTCTTCTTTGCTCTTGATCATTCCTATCCTCTACAATTATTTTCTCATTAGTTTTCCATATTCGAAACTTCAACAGCCCAACATATTTGGTCTTCTTGTTCGGTCTGATATGTAGAAGGAAAAAAGATTATGGGATCCCGGAGAGGCAAGGTAATCTTCCCCTCTTTAAAATGGGAAGTCATACTAACTCGTCACACAAGAAACTTCCTAATTTTGGTCAAATACTGTCAACCTCTGTGCTAACACAAAATAGTATCTAGTTTGAGTTAAGGAAAGCTTGATAATTTTAGTTCTAGTGCAGTTTGGCTTGCTCATCCTTGAGTCAACGTCAACCCTTAGGTGAGATTGTGTTATGGTCAGTATCATTCCATGTCAATAGCTGAGGGGTTAATGTGCCTTGCCAGAAGAAATGCGTGTATTAGAATAATCATATTTATTTGTTCTCTTTTTCTATCCATGGTGGCACTGTACATTCTCTCGATAAGCGTTAATGCTGCTTGCAGTTCAAATTATTTTTCAGGATTTCCCATCCTAAATTTTCATTATTGCACGTATTAGCTTTTTTGGACCAGTTGTTTTGTTATGGGGTAGGCATGCAGAAATTTTTGCCCTTTATTCTCCATCTATTTAATATATTTGTTCTATTTTTGAGGACGTTGCGCTTTATTTAAATATGTCGAAGAAACGCTTTTCATATGAATTAGTAACAAAACATGGCTTCTCTATTGCAGGCTTATGCTAGCATGTCAGCTACCGTTCATATTGTTGATGTGGGGAGTGCTACGACGGAATCACATGCTAATGTTACTGTAAGTTCGCTTTCATACGGTATAGACTGCAGTTAAAATATTTCCTGACTGTAATAACGCAGAAGTTTAAATATATGACTCTTATGCTATTACTGAAGAAGACATTATTTTTTTCTCATACTGAAAATGGCGCTATTTTTTTCTCTGTGATTTTATTTACATGTGTAAAATTACTTATCAAGTTATTAGAGTGCAGCTCACGACAATGTATTGCTATTAGTTATCATGAATATGAAGCCATTTATGCCAGCCAGTTTATCTTTTGTTTTGCTTGATGGGACAATATTCAATTGAACAGTTTGAAGTCTTTTGAATTCTCACAAACATCTCTTCTAAGAATAAGACAAATGATTGTACTACTTAAATTTTCTAAAGAGCCCTTACCCGAGAAGATATCTGATAGGAAATACTTGAAATCAAGTAATTCCTAGCCAAAAATGAGGCGGAACCAGGAAAAAAACTGCTGTCTCCAGCAGTGGACAGCAGCTTACACAGGAAAACAGTGAGGAAACGCGAGAAAACTGAGATCCAACGCAAGCAAAGGCTAGTATTTTATTAGTAGACGAATAAAATTGAAAAGATACAATTTGTTCTTCAATTCGAGAGGAAGAACGTACTCTCCAAAGTCTCCGGCGAAGCCAAGAGCCCAAAACAAAGCCTAGATCTCAAAGAGAAAACTCAAATTCAAGATAATCCCTAATTCTCTCATAACTCTCTGATTAAAGCAAAAGGAAAGATTCAAATTACATAAACACCCTTTTCATTCAAAAATCCCCTCCAACGAAACGCTCAAAAGCCGCCTAGCCCGCTCCTTCGTCCGTCGTTTCTGTGATCAGCGGGTTCCGCCCGGCTCTGGACCGCCGGGTGTAGAACCGGACCGGTCCCAGCAATGTTATGCGTAACAATATCCTACAAAAATCTTCAGGAAATCATTTTTTAATAATATCCCACATCCCCTGAAAGAATTTGATAGAAAAATAATCAGGATGAGAAGATTTGTCAGCACCCAAAGCACATGTTGCAGCTTTGTTCCCTTCCAGAACAAAAGGAGAATCCATAATTTCTTGAATAGCAGGTTCGTTAGTAGAAGAGACCTTATAAAAAAATTAATAATAAGATCGAGAGTTTCTGACAAATAGGTGTTGGAAGTGAAGATGAAAAACGTAAAGCAAGTCCATTTAATTATTTATAAAATTTCCACCAACATGAGTTTATTGAATTAAATCTCTTTCTACCATTGATGATTTTAAGATATTTTTTTTATTTTATATCTTTGATGCCAATATATTTCTTCTTCCTTGAGCTTGTTTTAGAGCAATGTTTTACCATTTTCATATTCTTCAAATCAAGAGATTGTACTAAAATTGTTTTAGCTTTCATTTCGATATCATTAAGTTTATTGTTCATAAAGGTTTTCTCCTCTTGATTGATAATGTGGTGTATTGTCTTTTCCAAGCTTTAAGACTCCTAGTGAGTCTAAGTTTCATGATAAGACAACCCAATTTTTATGGTAGAGAAATTATTATATCAACAGATAACCATATTTTTGAAGCCATCCCATTAATTTTCGAATTTTGTGAAAGATTCTTTGAGAGTGCAATGAGGCTAGGAAGCTGAGAGATGTGGAACAAGGTCAAGTTAATGGTTTATAATTTCAATTCTAGTATTTTTATAAAAATATATGTTTGAAAAGGTATTTTTATTAAGTTTGGAGAAAGTTTCATCGTGTAACTTTTTTGTATATTATTATGCATACTATTTTGGACATGTGGACTTTAAGAAAATGAAATTTTACTGATTACTAGATAACATATAATGAATCGGCTTTTTATATAGTCATGGTGAATTTAATAATATTATGGTGGTAACCGAAATTTGGAGGATTTTTTAAAACTAGATGAGTTCCATGCATTCTATTAAATTCATTAGTTTTACATTGTAAGTGCATCATTATGCATTTCATCGCATTCTACAGCTCTATTATAAAAATGAAAGTGTATTGTAAATTCTGTCTTTGGGCTCAATACATATATATTTTATACTACTATGTTGTATTTTGACATTTAAATTGACTCTGCAACGGGAACACTCTGCTCTGCACCTGTTTCAGTAGGTGAAAGGTGGTAAATGGAAGCTAAATGGGGATGGATACAAGAGCATTTTTGCATTCACGTTATCATATAATTTAGTCATTTATAATACTTGAAAAAGATAAACTTTCTATTATCATTCATATTTTCAATTATCGGTTGTCAGTTGAATCCTATTATGGAGAAAGGTTGGCCTACTAAGTTCTGAACTTATACTATGATTTAAAATATTTCAAGCAAAGAAAAAATGGCCCTATTGAATATATAGGTTGGTTCTGAGAATGAGCATGGATTCTGAGTCTGTAAGGTATCCTTTATTTTGATAGTTAAGGATTCATTTAAAAATTTTATTGAATTCATTATATTTTGAACTATTATTTTGTATCTTTAGATTAATGAAAGCTTGAAGAAGGTTATTATTTATTCCATATGCATTTATTATTATTTTTTATTTTTTGAAGACAAGATGCAATACAAGAAAGAAATATATGCTTTAATAACAAAATTTTTAGCAAAAAAGTCCTCCTAAATTACTACTGAAATCCTATCAGAAATTACCGACGAAAATTCTGTCGGTAATTCAGGATGAATTTTATGCCAAAATTCTGCCGGTAATTAAGCATCTCGGAAAATATTTCAATAGTTTTTTTTCTATAATTGTTGTTTTATTTCAGACAGAAAAGTTCGTCGAAAATCCTGCTAAAAATGGCCCTATATCATCATCCCGAGCTCTTCTCCTCCCAAATGACGATTTTTTCTCTACAAAAAAGCTCTCTCAGCCTCTCTATCGCCTAGCTCCATTCAAGGTTATTTCTATAATGTTTAACTTCATTTTTTTGAGATTTGAAAGTTAAAACTTCAAATTGAGTTATACTTATTTTTATAATTTTCTTTTTCCTATCTAGAATGACCTAAGAATTTTTTCTATGCAAAAGGTGAGCTACGTTTATAAGTGGGAAACTCAAATAAGTTGAACCTTCCATTTTTTTTTTGTTGGTGTTCACCCTTTTAAATTTACAGTCGTATGCGGATTTATGAATTAATGAAGATATTCTATTTTTTGGGCAATTCAAGGTCTTTGCATTAATGAGTTCATACTTTGCCTACTCCATAATATGGTAGTGAGCAGAAAAAAAAAAAAAGAAAAAAAAAAGAAGGTTAGGCCTTTGTTGTGGCGTTCTATATGAGGGCCTCATTGAGCATATTGATTGTTGGAACTACATGGTGTCTAATCCATTGTCTTTCTGCATTGCAGTGCCTATAAAAATTTTGGTTCAATTATTTTATATCAACCTTTTCTTTGTAAGTTGTTGATATAACATCAAAAAATTATTTTGATCGGCATGAATCTCGAGGCCAATTATAATCGGAAACTTCAAAGTTAAATCGGAGACCATATGTACTACGATTTCCGCAAACTTACAGTTGAATTGAACGTCTTGATAATACGAACCCAACGACACCAAATTTGACACAATTCAAGCTCAAATGGGTCCAAAAAAAAGACTCTAAGCGCATTTGGAAGGATCAATCCATAATTTGGATTAACAAATAGTTTCCAAATGTGGCGTGCTTACAGTTGAATCGAGTAGCTCAATGAGGTGAATCCAACAAGCCTAAGATTGCCAAATTCTGAAATCATTAAGACATTCAAATGTACAATAAATGTTTCATGATCAAGGGATTCAACATCGGTTATCCATTCAATCCACTCCTAATTTATCCTTGATCTCTCACCAAGAAGAGAAGGAAGAAGAGGAAGAGAGCTCTCTTGCCACCAAACTCTTCCTCGACCACCGCAAGAAATCCACCCGACAGCATTCTGATGACGGAGTTCTTCCCAAATGCCAACAAAAGCCGAAGTTCTGCCCGACCGCTGACTGAAGTCGGTGTTATGCCTGATAGCCGACGGACACCGGAGTCCAACCCAACCACCAACTGATGCCAAAGTTCTACTTAAATGCCAACTAACGCCGAAGCTCTGCCTAACATCTGACGCACGCCAGGGTTCTGCCCAACAACCAACTGACGTAGGAGATTTACCCATCAGCTGATTTTCATCGGACTTCTGTCCGACGCCGATGTTTCATCCATCGTCGAAATTCTACCAGACGTCGGACTTTCGTCAGACTTCTACCCGACCCTAAACATCCACCCATCGCCAGGCTTTTTCCTATCACCGGATTATGTTAGTAGTTCGACTTTTGTCGGACTTCTACCCAATGCCAAACTTATGCCTGCCACAGGATTTATTCCTGACGCCATACTTTCGCCCGTCATCAGACTTTCGTCGGACTTCTACCTGACGCCAAACTTTCGCTCGTCACCAGATTTCTACCCGACGCTAGACTTCCACTCGTCGCCGAACTTCTTTCCATCGCCGAACTTTCGTCAGACTTCTACCCTACTCCAAACCTTCACGCATCTCCAAACTTCTAACGTATGTCACTAACCGACTATGGTCCTTCTGATCTCCTTCACCAGACAATAGTCTTTCTGACTACTATCACCTGCAAAATATGATCCTTTCGGTATCCGTTGCCAGAAAACGATCTTTCTGGCCGCTGTTGCCCAGCGACTATAATTCTTCTGACCTCCATCACCAGACTATAGTCTTCCTGAGCTCCGTTGCCCGCCGACTATGGTCATACTGACCAAACGGATGTATCAATAGTGATACTTTCAAGTTCCGTCATGTAACACATGCTATATGATGTTTATTTGTTACATCAAGCTAAGGCCTTTTCCTAAGGAAAGTCCTAATTTGTACTTGACTGAAAATAATAGTGGATTCATTCAAACTAGGCCAGGCACCGTGGTTTTTTCCCTTTTCAGGATTTTCCACAAAAATCTTGGTATCTCTTATGAATGATATACCCTCTCTTTGTATATGTATGCATGCTAGATCATCGTACAAAACTAAGACGTTAAACTATATATATTTCTATATCGCCGTGAATATTCCAGGACGCAATAGTTGTGAAGTTATATAAACCGGTCATCCTTACTATATGGCTGAGAGTGCTTATTTTTATGAATAGACTTAACATTCCATACCATTAAATCTATAGAATGGAGACAGAAGAAAGATAAATATGGTACTTATATTCAAAAATAACTTCTATAACAATTGATATTTGCAAAACCAGTTTATATATGTAGGCCAACGTGAGCGTAGATTCTACCACATTTGACTATTTTGTAGTAGGCATACTAGCTCTAGAAATTTTAGAACGCAATTAGCCATGTTTTAGTTCCTCCCAACGTTTCCAAGCTTCTAGCTTCCAGATTATTAACTATAAAAAATTCATCATTTTCTAGAACCAAACATTCAATATCAAAATACATAGAACATAAAATAATCAGAGATTAATTGATTTTATTATTTGCATGATGTTATCTGTGTAATTGATTCAAATGATTAAGATATGTAAATTTGGTTTTTTTTGTTATAGGTTTTTGAAGAATTTAAGGCAAAAATTTCCGACATTTTTTTAATGTTAAACAAGCAATCTTTTGTTAGTAATCTGTCGGAAATTTATTGAAAATATTTCTGAAAGAAATTTATTCCTATGGAAATCATTTTCTGACACGTGTTTTACTGGAAAAAATGCATGATTCCGTCAAAAATTATAATTTTCCATGAAAACTCTTAGATTTATGAGGCATGTCCACCGTAAATTGAACATTTTCCTATAATGGCGGCTCTATCAGTGAATAATAAAATTAGGGGTTGAGAAATTTGTACGAAACGTAGGTATTTAAGGTTGAGATGCATATTTCTTGGAGCATATTTAATAGGTTCGTATTAGAACTGATCGTGTGATTTTAATATTTATTTCATGGGCTAAAAAGAGATTTTAAGAATTACTCCAAGCAAAGCAAATTCAACATTAGTTCAAGACTTACTCAAAATCCTTGATAATTGTGGTTAAAAGCAAGCATGTGCATGGAGGATTTGATTTCCTTATATATGTTAAAAGTGTTGAGGTCAATATTATTATTATTATTTATTTTTATAAAAATGTTCAATTGCAACTCTATTGATTGTGTAAACATAGCTAAAGAATTAAAATCATCCAAATGGTGATGGTTATGCTTAATAAATGATGAGAGTTTTTTTACTAGGCCAATATCATTGAAATTGCATGGCTAACTATGAAGGCTTTTTGCTTGGAAATAGCCTAAAAGCATTTGTCAGATGAGAAGACATTCAAGGATTGTTAAAGAGAGGTCTGGATCAAGTTAAATAACATTACATGTGGAGGTAGAAGAACTTTTTTTTTTTTTGTGATGAGGAACCCCTCCGTTTTGCGGTGAGTAAAACCCAGGTCGACCTAGCTGGTAACACACACCATTTACCCGGGCCAATGCTTAAGGTTGCCACGGTCATCCAATGGGATTTGAACTCGGGCCTGGGCTTTACCCAACTAAGCTCCCCCCACATGAGCTAAGTCGTGGTGGGTAAGAACTCTTTTCTAAAATCATCACGAACTGCTTACTCAAAAACCTTGGTAATTGTGAAGTCCTTGGTACTAGTGGTTCTAAGCAAAACAGTGCGCGGAGGATTTGATGTTTCTATATATGTTAAAAAATCTACAGTAAAAAAATTTGTATATAATGAAATCAATAATATAACTGTTTGATGAAATTTACTATCGAAAATGAAAATATATAATGTTAAAATTGATGCATTTAAGAAGTTTGCATTGAGTCCATAGAACCATCATCTTGCCTACCAAGATAAACTTTGAAATGTGATCGATTAAGATTGTCTACATTATATTACAAAACATATTCTAATTTTCATGCACATTGTTCTATGCACATTCTAATGCACTTTTTACAAAAATGAAAAATTTTGTACTAAAATTCTGTTTTAAGAAAAAATAAAAGAGTTGTCCCAAACAAAACCTTAAAAGCTAAGAAGTAGTGGGGTTTGAAGAGCCATGAAATCATACACGTGAAAGACGAAGGGTCACGTAGATGGAGGGTTAGGATTAAGCCTAAGTTTTGTAGGACTATAAGATATCGAAGCTCCATTCATCCTTTAAGCTAGGACTTTTTTCATGCGGGGGCATAAATTATTGAATTTAAAAAAATCCTCAATCTTTTTCATCCATAAATGAAGAATGAATTATTGAAACAAAGACACTATAATAATCTGACATTAAAAAAAAAATTATTTTTCAAAAGAAAACATTAGCCCTGAAATAACAATGTAAAAATTATATAAACAAACATCAACCCTGTTGAGTCCTTGAATATTCATGGTGGTAGAGAATATATAGTTTAACGTCTAAGATTGTACAAAGTTCTGGCACACAAGTAGATAAGAGAGAGAGTGTATCGCTCGTAAGAGACACCAAAGTTTTTATATGGAAACACTTAAAAAGGGGAAAAAACCATGGGGCCTAGCCCAATTTGAATGAATCCACTAGTATTTGTAGTCAATTACAAATAAGGCCCTTCCTTGGGAGAAGGCCTTGGTTTTAAGGTACAAATATACATCATATGGTGCACATTGCATGGTGGAAGTTACAATATAGACATACTTATTTGGTCGGCATGACCATAGTTGACACGAGACAGGGGTCCGAAAGACAGTAGTTGGCATGAGACCGGGGTCAGAAAGACCATTGTCTAGTGATATAGGTCAGATGGACTATAGTATGCGACAAAGATTGGAGGGAACGTAGTCGACAGAAGACAGAGGTCTGAAAGATCATTATTTGGTGATGGAGATCGGAAGGACCATAGTAGGCGACAGAGGTCAGAATGACCATAATCGATAGGAGATAGTGGTCCGAAAGATCATTGTCTGGTGATGGAGGTTGGAAGGACCATATTAGGCGATGGAGTTCAGAAGGGCCATAGTCGGTAGAAGACAGAGGTCAAAAAGACTATTATCTTGTGATGCAGGTTAGAAGGACCATAGTAGGAGACAGAGGCTGAAAGGACCATAGTCGGCAGGAGACCGACATCAAAAAGATTGTATTAGAAGGATGGTACTCCGAGAGAACTCTCAGCATCAAGTGGTGGCCCGGCATAAGTCCTAGTCTCAGGTTATGGTATGATAGAATTTCATGCCTCAGGTGGCAATCCGGCAGAAGTTTGGGTCTAAGGTGGTATTCTGGCAGAACTCCGGTGTCAGGTGGTGTCCTGGTAAAGCTCAGGGCCTCAAATGGTGGAATGGCAGAAGTCCAGGTGTAAGGTGGTGGCCTGGTAGAGCAAAAGGTCTCAAGTGGTAGACTAGTGGAGCATAGGGCCTCAAATGGTGGTCCGACAGATCAACGATGTCAGGCTGGGGTCCGGCGAGGGTGAGGGCCTCAAGTGGTGGTCCGATGGAGCAACAATGTCAAACGGTGGTCCAATGGAGCTCAGGGAGTTCGGTGGTGGTACGATAAAGCAACAATGTCTGGCGGTGGTCCAACATAGGTGAGAGCCTCAAGTGATGATTCGATAGAGCAACGACATCAGTCAGTGGTCCGGTAGAGGTGACGGCTTCAAGTGGTGATCCGGCGGAGCTCGGGGCCTTAAGTTGTAGTACGGTGGAGCAACGATGTCTTGAGGTGGTCTGATGAAGGTGAGGGCCTCAAGTGGTAGTCCAACAAAGGTGAGTCCCGCAAGTGGTGGTCCGACAGAGGTGAGGGCCTCAAGTGGTGGTTTGGAGAAAGTCCGGTGGTGGTCGAGGAAGAGCTTCTTCCATATCTTCCTTCTCATCTTCCTTATTCTCTTCTTACTTTGGTCCCTTTTCAAGAAAAATAAGGAGTCTATTTATAGATTTCTAGAGTGGCATGTCTCGTAAATAAATGAGATATCAAGGGTAAATGGGGAGTGGTTGGATGGATGACCGATGTTGAATTAATCCCTTGATCATGGATTGTTTGATGAACATTTGAAAGACTTAGTGATGTCAAAATTTAGTGATATTGGGTTCTCTTGGTTTGTCTTCTTGATCCGCTCGATTTGACTATAAGAACTCCATATTTGGAAACCATTTGGTAACCCAAATTGTGGTCTAAACCTTCCAATAGCGCTTTGAGTCCTTGATTTGGACTCAGATTGAGTCAAATTTGGTGTTGTTGGGTTCATATTTTTGAGATGTTTAGTTTGACCATAAGTTTGCTGAAATCAGATTTTGAATTGTCCCAATTTTAATTTCGGAAGTTTCCAACTTGATTTTGCCTGGAGATTCATGCCTTGTCAAGATAATTTTTTGATGACATATCAGTTGCCCCCTATTTTCAGATATTAATTTTATAGAGTCTGAAAATATATAGTACAACACTTACAATTGATTGAATTGCAAAAAAAGTTAGAAAATGTCTTTTCAAAAAATATAAATTTGCTCAAACTCAATCATAGAGGCTCTGTTGAGCTCCAAAAGTGTCAAAATTAGATCCAGAACGTTGAAAAACCTTTTCAGGATCCTAAAAATGTTTAATTTGGACTGTCCGGTATGAAAATCAAACCTCGAATATATACTACAGTAACTCTACTACAGTAATCGTTAGCTACAGCGCCCGTCAGCTACAATGCCATTTTGCTACAGTACCGTGTCTGCTGTTACTGTTCGCTACAGTATTTTCTCTAAAAGTTAAATTTCCTTTTTTTTTATATTCCACTTCTGCTTGAACCAGTTCGCTACAGTACCACGCCCATTTTTTTTTTTTTCACACGAGTGAGGGAGAGCCTTTTTTTTCTCTTTCTCTCCCATAACTTCCCCAACTTCTCCAACTTCCCCCTCTCACCTATAAATACCCCCTTAGGGGATATGAAATTCTTGCACCTTCTCTTCTCCCTCTATTCTTTCAATTGAGGCCTTCCCTTGGCCCTGTAAGGGTAGTATCCCTCATCCAGGCCCAAGGCCCCTCTCTATGTAAGAAAGTTGAAAGATCCCTCCTTCTCCCTCCATTATTTTAATTGAGGCTTTCCCTTGGCCCTATATGGGTGGTATCCCTCATACAGGCCCAAGGCCCCTCTCTATGCAAGAAGGTACAGAGATCACTACTTCTCCCTCCATTTTTTCAATTGAGGCCTTCCCTTGGCTCTGTATGGGTGGTATCCATTATCCAAGGATAAGTCCCCTCTATGTGCAAGAAGGACCAGAGATCCCTCCTTTTTTATCCCACAAGCTGAGGAATTTCCCTAGTCCTATTCAGATCTAGGGCCCATCACTGAGTAGGAGTCTTCCCATTTTTCTTTGAGAGATCCTAAGGAGGTCATGTGGAGGTCTAAGGTTAGTCGGTAGGAGTTTTAATGAAATTCCAATGTCTGGAAGAATTCCAGTGAAGAGTGTAAATTTTTCTTTAGGGAGAAGCCTGATGATTGTCTGGCAAGGGGAAGTATTCTAAAAATTGGGTAGAAGTGCGTCAAAAGTCCGTTAACGGGTAGAAGTCCAACAACGACTGAAATTTTGGCTTCAGGTATAAGTCTGACAACGGACAAAAATTTGACTCAGGGTGGAAATTTGGTGTCGAGTATAAGTCCAACGATGTGCATAATTTCAACGTCTGGTAGAATTTTAATGTCGGGGAGAAGTACGGTGATAATTAGAAATTCAACGTCGGGTAGTTTCTCGATGATTGTCCTTTGAAATATAGGAGTTTGACATCGGGTAGAAGTATGGCGTCAGGTAGAAGACCGACGAAAGTGCATCGACGGGCAAAAGCCCGACGATGGGTAGTAGTAAGATATCAGGTAGAAATATTGATCAATGTCCATCGACATGCAAAAGTTTAACAAAAGGTAGTAGCTGATTGTAGGCAGAAGTCCAATAATGGGTAAAAGAATAACGACGAAAAGAAGCTCAGTGTCAACAAGAATTTCGATGAAAGCCCCATGATGGGTAGAACTCCAGTGACAGGAGGGAGCTAAGAATTGGGTAGAAGGCCAATGAAAGTCTGATGGGAAGAAGTCTGGTGTCAAGTAGAAGTCCAACTATGTGCATAAATTCAACGTCCGATAGAATTTTAATGTTGGGGAGAAGAATAATGACAGGTAGAAATTCAACATCGGGTAGAAGCTCGATGAATGTCCATCAACAGGCAGGAGTTTGACATCGGGTAGAAGTACGACGTCGGGTAGAAGACCAACAAAATTCCATTGATGGGTAGAAGTCTGATGATGGGTAGTAGTAAGGAATAAGGTAGAAATACCAATGAAAGTCCATCGATGGGTAAAAGTCTGATGACGGGTAGTAGTTCAATGACAGGCAGAAGTCCAACATTAGGTAGAAGTACATCGACGGGAAGAAGCTCAGTGTCAGGTAGAATTCCAATAAAAGTCTCACGATGTGTAAAAGTCCAGTGATGGGTGGGAGCTAAGCGTCAAGTAGAAGCCCAATAAAATTCCGACGATAGGCAAAAGTCCTACGTCGGGTAAAAATTTAACTTTGTGGAGAAGCCCAATGAAAGTTTGGCATAGATTAATAGAATCCATCAAAGATATATGACCTATCCAAGGTTGTATGTTAGAGCGTTTCTCAATGACATTAAAATGTATGGAGGAGGTCAAAAGAATCCACCAAAGATATAAGAACTATCTGAGGTTATATGTTAGAACCCTTGCTCGATGATATTAACCAGTATGAAAGAGGTCGAGAGAATCAACCAAGGATGTATAACCTATCAGAGGTTGTATATTAGAGCATTGCTCGATGATATTAACCTGTATGGAAGAGGCTGAGAGAATCCACCAAGGATGTAAGGTCTATCTCAAATTATAAGTTAGAGCCTTTACTCAATGACGTTAACCTGTATGGAAGAGGTCGAGAGAATCTACCAAGGATGTAAGACCTATTTGATTTTGTATGCCAGAGCCTTTGCTCGATGATGTTAACCTATATGGACGAGGTCGAGAGAATCCACCAAGGATATAAGACCTATATATCCGAGGTTGTATGCTAAAGCCTTTTGTTGATGATGTTAACTTGTATGGAAGAGGTTGAGAGAATCCACCAAGATGTAAGACATATCAGAGGTTGTATGTCAAAGCCTTTGCTTGATGTTGATTACATGTATTAAAGAGGTCGAATCGTATCCCCTTGAGATTGATTTGGCCTTTATTAGGAGGGGGAAAATGTCGCGTGTATCCTAAATCAAAGGTAAAGAAGGGTCTATATTTAGATTGTTACTATCTTTTTGAGGTTGAGATCAAGACCTTGAGTAAGGAGTAGAAATCCAGTAGGGAACTATTTGTGGCTTGAAATTTATCGCAAGCATCTTTGCATTTGCTAGGAGTTTTCTAATATATCATATTGGTTTTGACATTATTGAAGGGATCTTATTGATCACATTTGGAGTCAAGGTTGCCTCTCAGTCTGGATCAGATTTCCATTAAATTGATGCAGCAATAGCTGAAGTCGGGAAGTTGACATGAATAACCTTTTGAGGTTGGAGCAAAAATTGCCCCCCCAGTCGGGAACCACATTCTCACAGACGGTGCCAAACTATTATGTCCTTCAATATTCATGATGGTAGAGAATAAATAGTTTAACATCTAAATATTATATGAAGTTTCAGAACACAAGAAGATAAGAGATAGAATGTAGCATTAATAAGAGTCACCAAAATTTTTATGTGGAAACCCTTGAAAAGGGGGAAAAACCATGGGGCATAGACCAGTTTGAATTAATCCACTAGTATTCATAGTCGATTACAAATGAGGCCCTTCCTTGGGAGAAGGCCTTGGCTTTATGTTACATATAGTGCGTATTATATGGTGAGAGGTACAATATATACATGTTTATTTGGTCGGAATGACCATAGTTGGAATAAGGCAGGGGTCCGAAAGATCGTAGTTGGCAGGAGGCTGGGGTTAGAAAGACCATTGTATGGTGACGGAGGTCGAAATAAATATAGTAAGAGACTGAGGTCAGAAAGACTGTCGTCGGCAGGAGACAAAGGTCTGAAAAACCGTTGTCTCGTGATGGAGGTTGGAAGGATAATAGTAGGTGACGGAGGTTAGAAGGATTGTAGTCGGCAAAAGATAGAGGTCTGAAAACCATTATCTGGTGATGGAGGGCGGAAGGACCATATTAGGTGACAGAGGTCAGAAGGACCGTAGTCAGCAGGTGAAAGAGGTCCAAAAGACTAATGTCTTGTGATGGAGGTCGAAAGGACCATAGTAAGCGACAGAGGTCAAAAAAACCACAGTCGATAGGAGACTGTAGTCAAAAAGATCATAGTGGAAAGGTGGTACTCCGAGAGAACTCTCAGCTTCAAATGGTGGCCCCACAGATGTTTGAGTCTCAGGTTGTGGTATAGTAAAATTTTGGGCCTCAGGTAGCAGTCTGGTAGTAGTCTGGATCTCAAGTGGTAGTCCGATAGAACTCTAGCATCAAGTAGTGTTCTGGTGGAGCTCAGGGCCTCAAATGGTGGTCTGACAGAAGTTTAGGTGTCAGGTGGTGGCCTGGTGGAGCATAGGGACTCAAGTGGCAGTCCGATGGAAATTCGAGCCTTAGATGGTGGAATGATGGAGTATAGGGCCTCAAATGATGGTCCGGCAGAGAAACGACATCAGGAGGTTGCCCGGTAGAGGTGAGGGCCTCAAGTGGTGGACAGATGGATCAACGACATCAGATGGTGGTCCGGCCGAGCTCAAGGCCTCAGGTGGGGAGCAACAATGTCAAGCGATGGTTCGGTGGAGGTGAGGGCCTCAAGTGGTGATCTAGTGGAGCAACAATGTCAGACGGTGGTCTTGCGGAGGTGACAACCTCAAGTGGTGGTCTGGCGGAGCTCATGGCCTTAAGTGATGGTCCGACAGAGCAACGGTGCAAGGCGGTGGTCCGAAAGAGGTGAGGGCCTAGTGTGGTGGTCCGACAGAGGTGAGGGCCTCAAGTGTTGGTCTGGTGGAGGAGAGGGCTTCAAGTGGTTGTCCGGTGGAAGTCTGATGGTGGTCGAGGAGGAGCTTATTCCTTCTCTTCCTTTGATTCTTTCTTCTTCTCTTCTGGCTTCAGTCCCTTTTCAAGAAAAATGAGGGGTTTATTTATAGATTTATGGAGTGGCATGGCCCATAATTAGGTAAGAGATTAAGGGTGAACGAGGAGTGGTTAGATGGACGGTCGATGTTTAATCCCTTGATCATGGACCGTTTGATGCACATTTGAATGTCTTAGTGATGTCGGAATTCAGTGATCTTGGGCTCACTGGATTCTTCTCATCGAACCGCTAGATTCAACTATAAGCATGCCATGTTTGGAAGCCATTTGGTAACCCAAATTGTGGTTAGTACCTTCCTTAATTTAGACTCATTTTGGTTCAGATTGAGACAAATTTGGTGTCGTTGGGTTTGTATTTCCGAGACGTTCAATTCGACTATAAGTTTGCTGAAATCGGAGTTTGGATGGTCCCAATTTTAATTTTGGAAGTTTCCAACTTGATTTTGCCTTGAGATTTGTGCCCGATCAAGATAATTTTTCAATGACATATCAAACCCGAATCCAACCCATAAACTAATCGAATGACTCGAAGCTAACTAATTAACCCGTTTTGGTTAATTTTTTTAGTAGTTTATGATTTATAAAGATTATGATATTTAATTAAAAATAAGAAGACTATATTCAAAGCTAGGGAAGAGAATTCTAAGATGGAGATGTGACATGGCTGTTGTTCAAGAACTTTTATTATATCCAGTGAACGTACGTTTGTATCATATATATTAAATAATTTTTAATTTATATATATTTTGCATACCTTCTTTTTATATTAACTTGTACATTTATTTATTACAATTTTCTTATTTATTTTATCTTATTTTATTAGTTTAAAAATTAGAGTGCTATGTCCCATGAATTTCCCTTTTCCTCACACATGAAAATTTTTTTCCCTTGCCTCACTCAATAATTCAAGCATATAGGGTTTCTCAGATGAGCAGCCTTTTCATGTAAAAAGGATGTTCAAAGTGAATTCTTCATAAAACTATGTTTGTCTCATTCCATTTTTGTCTTCAATTGGGTTAGTTTGTAAAAAAAAAAATTTAACATATCATTTTTAAAACAAAATGGGTTAGCATGTCATATGAAAGCCAACCAATTAATTAAACTAGTTAGTAAACCTGACTCATGGGTCAATTTAAATTAGAATATAATGCCGACAGATTGGATATTTAATTGAGAAGAATATCTTTTCATACATGTAATTTTGAACTTCCTTCCAAGGATGTTGGAAATGAGAGAGAGAGAGAGAGAGAGAGAGAGAGAGAGAGAGAGAGAGAGAGAGAGAGAGAGAGAGAGAGAGATAGAGAGAGAGAGAGAGATCATTCAAAGAAATTCCAAAACCTTGTGCCTAGAGAAAAAATGCAAAAGAAGACTTATAAATGATAGCAACAAGTTTATGAAGTTTAGCCATGACTGCCTCGAGCAACTCATTCTCTTATAATCCACCAACTCTGCTTCTACAAAGCCTCGCGCTATGGTGGTGGCATCGATGATGAAGATGACAAGGTCGATGAGAGGGTAAATGTCTTCTCTCAAATAGGCCTTGTCGAATCCACCATGCCTCCTCTTATCATGTTGCAGGACAAATCAGTCATTGTCCTTATCTATCCCTTTGAAGGCCATCTCGGTTACCTCTACGTCTTCCTCGCCAAATGCTTGTCCAACCTATCTTCCACTTTGGTTGTTTCTCTCTACCATAACTAGACATACAAAATATATATATGCGGGTACGTGCCCTAGTGCCTCTATGCTGGCTCCGCCACTGAAAAATATTATGGCATTATCATATCTCCTAGTAGATCTCTCTCTCTCTCTCTCTCTCTCTCTCTCTCTCTCTCTCTCTCTCTCTTACTTCTAAGCACACTTGCTCATTATTATCCTCCTCTACTATGTGGTTGTATGCACTTTTTGCAATTTTTTTTTTTTATTATTTTTTTTACCAAAAACACACAGCTAAGTATTAACTATCATCCCTACCCATTGTTATTCCTTCCCAACAATGTCAAAGTGGCATGCAACACTCTAATCTTCCATGATCTTATCATTGAGGAAGAAGGAGAAGGTAGCATTGGCTATCATTGTCGCTTATCCTCCCTTGATGGCTACATCTCTATCTATCGGTTCTTTGGATCTAAGGATGGATGGATTGTAACCCTTAAAAAAATCGCTGTCAATCCAATCACAACAAGTGAAATATTGATCTCATATCTTTTCACCATCTACGAGTAGACCTAGAAGATCTTTGAACATACATTTCCTACACATTTGTTGATTCTTAACTCAACATCCCATTTAACCCAAGCCCGCTAATCTTCCAAAGGAATATATTATTTACATCAATAACATATATCATGATATTTCTCAAAAAAATTATTTAATAACAATAGAACAAATTAAAATGATTTCAGTTTAAATATAATAAGAACTACAAATTCATAAGTACCTTAATAAAATCCAATTTCCCTGCTCCCTATTAGACTCAGCCTACTTAATGAGACCTTTGCCTTTGCCTGAAATATTTTAAAAAACATAGTGAGTATAAAACATAGTATGTCAACCTTTTTCCCCATATCAGAATTCAATTTGTAGTTCATAAGAAAATAAACTTAATTTATTTTTACTATTCAATTTAACACATTAGATGAATATGAATGCCAAAATGCACATATGTTTATGCCCACTTATAACTTCCATTTACCACCTACCAACTTTTTAGAACATGTGCAGAGTAGATTCAGAACATTGTAATCCATAATATATAATTATTTACATCTGACCAAACCACGTAATTCAAAAGTGCACTTATGTTTCCATAATAGAGATCTAGAATACCATGAAATGCATGGTATTATAAATTCAATATATTACCAACATATACGTACTGATTTTGAATGCCTAATTAACTTTCTTAGAATTTTATCAATTTCATAGAGAATGCGTTAAATGTTACATTAACACACTTTACTAACTATACCGAGGGAAAAAAAAATGGCACAATTAATTACATATTCAAGAAATCCATACAAGACAAACTGAGTAGAAAAACTTTATATTCTTATACACTACCAAAAAACGAGAGTTTTCGCAGCGGTTATGTGCACCGGTTTTGAAAACCGCTGCGAAAACCAATTTTGCAATAGAAATTTTAAAGCCATTGCAGCGGTTATAACCGATGCAAATTGCAGCGGTTAAAACCCCCGGCAAAGCCTAGCCGTGGATTTAAGTGACCCGAAGCCCTAATTTCTCCATTCGATCTGTTTCGCGGGATTAGGACAACGGGAGCTGCGCGAAAATCTCCTCCGCTTGCGAATCCTGGCCGACTGCCTTCGATCCTCATCACTGTGAGTCTCTTCCCCTTCATCCTCTCCTTCTCTTTTTCTTCTCATTGTTTTTCTTCATTTTCTTCTTGTGCATTCCTTAGGTTTTAGGTTAATCGAACACTATCCGTCGCCTTGAGCCACGCATGGTTTATTCTTATGCAACTTGTAGATATTGCCAAATTTATAATAATCACCTAGTCGGGAGTTCTGAGTGTGGGAAGAAGAGCGAACAAGATATTCTCTCTCGTTTTATCAACGCAAAAAGGTGCGATTGATATAGATTCAACGTGATTTATGAACTTAGACGCGCGGGATTTGCTGTATTTGATGGGTACGAGGATTTTAACCAGGATTTCAGGGATTCGATACAACAGGTCTTTTGAATAAAAAATTTTATTTGGTATTCCTTCTGGATCTAACCGTGTGAACAATAATGATTAAATAGAAACATAATATCCATTCGATGGATCGTCATGTTCTTGTCTTGAGAAATCTCAAGGTAATGATAACCCTTATTTGATTCAATCAATATCATAATTAACATTAGAATGAGATTGAGAGTCCATTAGCATGATTCAACACCCAACTATGAAAAGACATTTTGCAATATAAAAAATGCTTTACATTGAATTGACCGTTGATGTAAAATATATTGGAAATAAATCATGGTCAATTCAATTCAAGTAATGTTTCGTTTGGCCATCTTTCTTACTGCTTCTTAATGAACGATGTTTTAAGAAGCAGTACAAATGAAATAATTTATATAAATAAACGATATAAGTACAAGATCAAAGAAATAAAACGCTTCAAATACAGCAAATCCCGCGCGATTATTCCATTGCCAGTTTTAAAATATATAAAAACTGAAATGAAATAATTTATATAAATAAACGATTATTCCTATCTCAGTTTTAAAATATATAAAATTTATAAATTTTATGATTAAATTTATATTTTTATTACCAAATATTGCATTGAAAAATTATCTCAGTGTAACTTTTATTTGTTATAGAAATTGAAATTCTAAACAATTTGAATATTTATTAGAAATTTTACACTAGGGGTATTCAAAACTATACAATTTTTATTAAATAGAAATTAATCTTACTTCTAAAAAAAGTGTTATATTATGATTAAAGTATTAAAATAATATTTTATATAATCTCTCTTATTTTAGTTAAGTTTTGAAATGGTTTATTTTCACTTAGTTGGATTTTTTGTTGCCTACTGTTATAAAATATTATGCAATTATAAATTGTACCTAATTATGCAATAATCCTATAAAATTTTATCTGGGATTAGAGAAACCTGTGATATGAAATGATGGCTTATGGACTTCCATCAATTAGGCATTTTAATAAATTTTATTGGAATACAAAGCATACCTTCGTATGATCTATATTACTTGTGTTGATAATATAATCAAATCACTACAAGAAAAAAGGACATTATAGATTATATATTAAGTAATGAAATAAAATTATATTGTTCATCTATTATTTTGTATATGCTTATTAAATATGTATTTTTTGAGTGCTTTACAGGCTTGATGGATAAGAGTTGGATGTCAAAAGCAAAAAATTTCGTGGCGGTTATAACCGCCAGGAAAAGTTAAAATTTATGCTGCGAAAACCCTATTTTTTGGTAGTGATAATAAAATTGTACATAATAGTGTATAATAATATACTAAAAGTTATACTTTAAACCTTTTCCAATTTCAAGAAAAAACACTATTATAATCATATATCCATATAAACACTTTAGAATTGAAACTAAAAACAAAGTACGAGTTGCCTACATCATGCTCGATAATTTTCCCAATTGGCTGAATGGACAATTTCTAGGTTTTTGCCTCCGAAACTTCTTCTCTCTCACCTTCCCTTTCCTCCACTATCTTCTTGTCAAGGTGGCTGGATAATTTAGGGTTTAAATGGTTTCAGATTAATTTAATATTTAAAAATCACTAATCTGACCTTGCACCATGTCACTAAATTTCCCAGCGTCGCAACGCCCCATAGAATCTTTAAAATTTTGTTAGAAATTGTTCACTTGAGAACTTGACCCAATGGTCGTGCTTTCCAGCATCGTAACACTCACCCAAACCTATATTTTTCTCCATTTTCTAGAGAACCCAATGTTATGGCGCTGCTAATACTGGCAATATGGTGCCCGCAAAGGGATTTTTCAAACTCAGGTTTTCACTCTTCAACTCAAACCCTGGTTCCATACAACCCCATCAAATATTCTAAAGCTTATAATTACTATTCTAATTTACATTTATAAGTATTAATGGACATTTACTTGAATTTTTGATGACGAATATTTTTCTCCATTTTCTAGAGAACTCAATGTTATGGCGCTGCTAATACTGGCAATATGGTGCCCGCAAAGGGATTTTTCAAACTCAGGTTTTCACTCTTCAACTCAAACCCTGGTTCCATACAACCCCATCAAATATTCTAAAGCTTATAATTACTATTCTAATTTACATTTATAAGTATTAATGGACATTTACTTGAATTTTTGATGACGAATATTACAATAAATTCCTTTTGCATCATAATATATATCATACAACATTACTTTTTTTAAACAAATTTTAAGGATAAGATTTATGAAAACTAGTATATAATTTTTGGAGTAATTTCTTTAATTTTTTTCATTATGTTATAGCAAACTTAGATTATGTTTGGGACAATTTTTTTGTTGCTTTATTTTTTAGATACCAACCAAAATTTTGTTTGATTACTTCTTAATTATTGCTTTCTCACTATTTTTAAAAATTTCTATAGAAATAAATTATTTTTTTACAACAAATTTAGATAAGTTGCTCCTCCCACAAGAGCTTCACATCCAACTTTATAAAAAGTTATTGTCACGACTTGACCCGATATGACCCAACCCAACTGCACATGTTATGTTATATTCGATCATGGCAAGACATAAAAACTAGCCCCAAAATATAGTTGGAGAAGTACTGAGAAAATCTAAATTTCCAATTCATGCAACGCAGAGCCACTACTAAATAAAATGTAAATTGAATGACCTAATCTCAAAAATGATTTTGTATATCATCTAAAACTCATATACAATCTAAGGAATATCTATAACAATGCTTGACAATAAAAATTATAAAAAAGCAAATGATGCAAAAATAAAACTAGACGAAAGGCATATCTATAGCTCAGATTAAAGCGTGATTTAAAAAAAAATAATCAGCTCACTTCTTACCCATTTGTTGACTTGAAAAATAAAAGAAAAAGCAAGAATGTGTTAACACAACTCAGTAGGCAATTATACCCTAAATTAGAAATTAATAATTTCAATTAAAAGAGCTAAAAATACTGACATAATAAACTAAAGTACTGCATAGTAAGTTGAAATTTAAATAGATACTGATACTAAAAGAATTTAAATAAATACTAAAATGGTACTGAAACTAATGGAAATATAAATAAATATTTCATAATAAGTATCAGAATTACTCCCAAATTTCCAATATATGCAAACAAATAAGATAATCTCTTCTTGCGAGCAACAAAATTCTTTCTCTCCACCAACAAAATTCTTGTTCATAGAATATGAGCATAGCCTCAGGCTTTAGGGTTTCTCATAAATTAACTGATAACATAATCCTTTCTCTTTGTCAAGTCATATGTACCTATTATGTTCCTTAATTTATGTGGTCGTAGACTAATGGATTAATGTCATAGCTTTATAAAAAGAAGCATGACATGAAAATATAAAGGAAGAATAATGGAGATACTAGAATATTTACGTGAAAAACTTTTAAAGAAAAAAACTATAGGGCTTGACTCTATTGAAATAATCTACTATGCACTTAAAGATATAAAAGATAGCTCTTACTCATAACTGGAGAAGATGTTATTACAAATAGGGAATATTTATTTGGCATCTTATAGTTGTAGTATAGATTGTGAGAGTAATGGAGAGTGGTGGCGATAACAAAAGATGTCAATTTAACAATGATGTTTTGGACCATGGTTAAAAGATGGTGGTTGGTCAACAACAATAAGCCAATAATGGTCTAATGATGGAGAAAAAGCCATGATAATGGAACAAAGACAAAGTAATGTTGGTTATTGGGTGATAATAGTAAGATGATGTTGGACAATCATGGTATGATGATGACATTTTGGCAATATATATAATAATAATAATATTACACTATAACTTTCTCATGAAATTATCACCATAAAAATTATGCACATTTTATTATGTAGGAATGATGCATCTAAATTATATAAGAGGATGAAATCTCATTTTGTTAGTAAGTTGTTTTTTGTTTTTCTTAAAACCCACATAGGGGACTATGTGTTAAATAACAAAAAAGGTACAAGTTGTATGTGGAAATATATGATTAAATGAAGGAAATTAATTATTATTTTTATAGTTTTTTTTTGTTATGCTAGTACTATAGTTGCGATTCAAAATATATTATTTAGTTAAATTGTCACTACATTTTGGAAGGATTATGATTTGATTGACAATGAAAAGATAAAAAATTTGCTATTTATCATTAGCCTTTACCAATAGTTGGGTCAATGGAAAATCTATTAGTCTTTGGCTATCTATAATATGTGTTACACCCTAAAGGTTCCTTAGTCTTCATAAAAGCCCCCTAACATGCATCTTCATTTGTCTCTCAATGACAACTAACATGTTAGACTATGAATTATCTTATGTGTGTCACTTGGTACTATATTACTTCCTAGTATGTTTCTTTACCCACATTATTTTCCATCACCAAGATTGATCATCTAAGATGCAGGTATCAACATCAGCTTGAACCACTTTAATATATATACCAACTATGTATGTGTGCTTTCATTAGAAAGAGATGAGCTCAAGCCATACTAAAAGTTAGTTAAATTATGTCAAGAGATGGCATGATAAAAAGAGAAAACCCTACAATGGAGAGATTTGCATGTCCCTCCTTCATGAGAAATTGGTCATACTATTTAAAAACATTCATAGTTATACTCTTCTCACCCATTAATAGTTCATTCTCAATTTCATATTTTCTAGAAGGTGGATATTCACTTAGTTAGAAAAGAATCTAAATCTAACTCTTAACATTTGTACTAACTATAAGCTAAAACCATATTACTTCCCCAATTCTTGTGAAAACACCCTAGACCTTTAACAATATAAAAATACTATAAAAGTCTCTCTTGGCTAATAGCAATATAAAAATAATATGACACACTATGTATTAATTAATAATTCATAATTGTAGATATATAAAAATCAAATATATATACCTATTGTATGCTGGAATTATATGGTAGCAGACAAAGGGATTAATGTCATAGCTTTATACAAAGATCCATGACATGAAAATAAAAAGCAAAAGTATTGGAGACACTAGAACTTTTACGTGAACACCCAAGATAGGAATAATACTGTAGGTCTTGACTTTCTTGAAAAGATCTAATATGTACTTAAAGTTATTGAAGATAGCTCTTACTCACAATAGGAGAAGATGAGATTACAAAGGAATATTTATTTGTCTTCTTATAGTTGTAGTAGATATTGTGAAAGAAAAAGAGAGACGATGGTGACAACAAATGATGACAATTTAGCAATGGTGGTTGGATTAACAACAATAAGACGATAATGGTCAAATGATGGTGAAAAGCCTATGATAATCAAACGATGAGTTTCTGACGTCAATGATTGGATGATCATGATAGGATAATGACATTCAAGCATTATATGTAATTATAAAAAATATACAATAACGTTCTCATCAAAATATCACCATAAAATGTGTACACTTTTAATTAGATATGAATGATGCATCTAAATTATATAAGAGGATCAAGTCTTATATATATATATATATCCTTAAGTAATACAACCATTTTTTCGAACATGAAACCACCATGAATTTTTTAAATTTAAGTCTACATTAAGTGATACAATAGTGACTAGCTAACTTTTTTTTATTTAGATGTAAAATATCCATATGCTTTTTGCAAAGGAGTTGACAATGACAAAGATTTTTTTGTTAAATCTTTTTTCAGTGAAATGCTTGATTGCTATTAAAATAATAATTGAGCTAAAATATATTTATATTGACTTACAAAGATTTTTTTATGTATTTCCTCACACAACAATTTTTCTAAGAAAAATTCAATTAATTTTGGGAGCATTTTCTAATTCTTTTCATATAATTTTTTTTTTTTCACTTCAAGCACTTATTTGTTATTTTATCTAACAAGATCACCAAAAGACTCAAATGTGATCTAACATTATTCATATCTTTTCTTCAAAAAAAGAAAAGAAAAGTGGTAAGTACATATTTAAATAAAAAACTACTCGATATTACCTAATAAATTGTCCAAACAATATTAAAAATAGACTTATAATCCAAAAATATTCATATTACATGCTTAGCAATGATTAAGATATTTAATTTATAAAATTGATGGTCTAAACCATATTGATGGAGGCCAATTAGTCTGTGAATAAGGTTGAAGGATATATTTAATGTGATCATTGTAAAGATAAAAAATTCCAACATCACAATCAACATAACCAAGAAACACGCTCCTTGAATGATCGGCAAATATATGCAGTTTGGTTTAATTCCGATGGCAGTCATGTGATGCAAAGAAAATGTCAAATTACAACCCACAATAAAGGAGTATTCCCCAACTCGTTGATGGGATCCATTGAGAGAAAGAAGAATAAGAAGAAACAACAGCTGACACAAACTTAAAAATAGAGATAGTCATCGTTCTCGTGTTATGGTAACTAATAAGAGTAATATCAATCAGCCTCTCTATTCTTAGAAGAGTTCCTAACAAAGAGGCAATATACTACATACAATCAAAGTTTTTGGTGCAATAGTATGGGTTGGGCTTATTCGAGCAGATCAATCCAACATTTTGTCCATAGAGGTCAAAAGTAAGAACCATAGAAAAGTTTGTGATTGTGTAGAATCTTTGATTTCCTTTATGATAGAAAGCATCCTAAAACTGCTCCTCATCCTACTTGTTGTAAGGATATAATTTTATCTTGAGAACCCAAGTCAGATATTCTAACCATGTTAAAGAATGCACTTTTCTAATGCCAAAGATAACAACAATAGTTCTAGAGGACTCATTAGAGGAGACAATGATTTTATGAAATATATATCAAGAAAATCATCAGTCATAAAGTCAAAGAAAATTTCATTGAAAGAAATCTTGATGGAGCTGTTTGGGGGCATATTGTGGCTCGATCAAGGTGAAAAGGGATGGTAGAAATATTTCGACCTTTATGACATTTCATTGAAGAGGCGAGGTTGTAGATCTATTTTGTCAAGGTTCATAAGCCATCACCCTAGGTTTGGCTACTGATGGAGGAGAAGCAACAATGGAAGCTGATGACAGCTTCTTCTCTTTCTATGGTAAGTTCATGGAAGGTGAGTGTGTCGGAGGCCTCTCCGACATCATTGGAAAGGAACAACCATTGGGAAAGATGACATTGAAATCCAAGGAGTGTGTAGTAAACAAGGATGAGAATCCATAAGGTGTACATAACAGATAATCTGATTAAGTCTACAATGGACAAGTGCGGTGAGATGCAATAGAGGAGATCTATATATGGAGAGATCAGACCATGCCATGAAAAGATCTATGGAGAGATCAGACCATGCCATAATATTATTGTATTTTAGGTGGCCAATGTAGGAATGAAGCTACGATGCCTTCCAACACTGTGAAGCTCGGATAAAAATTAATAATAGTTGGAATCAAATATGCAATCTTTGTTAGAGATATAAATATGTGGCATAGAATAAGTATTTGTGGAAAATAATCATGTGCATTAATTTTCCTTCTCATTTGGGGCCAATGAAATTGTCCAACTCGCATTATCCATAAATAGAATAGGGTGCAAAATTCATGTGTTAAAATTAACTTTATTATTTAAATTTTAATATTTATTTTTAAATTAAAATTTATCTTTTATTGGATGAAGTTTATTAAGAGATCAAACGAGACAATTTGTATAAAAATTATTTTAAAAGGTCTTAATATGATTATTCTTAAATATATAAATGAGTAGAAGATGAGAAAACATATATTGTATGTGTTACCAAAGACAAACATTTTTATTTACAATAGTTATATTATTTAATTTTACAAAATTGAATTTGGTGTCTTATTGGAAAAATTATTGCGTCCTCCCACCTGACGTAGAGATACGTCCTCCCACCGCTAAAAAATTTTTCGTCTTATTGGCTCTTTCATTAGGTTGGAAATAGTTTGTTTATAATAATATAATAAATTAATAAAATTTCGGATTAATTTAGTTTTATATATATATATATATATATATATATATACATGAAATTTTCTTATTTTAGTAAAATGGAAACCATTGATTTATTATGATTAAAAGAGATCCAAATGATGGAAGGAATACTGAAATAAAAAAAGGTAAGTAGTTCATAATCACCAATTAATTGATAAACAAAATATCAAAGTAAAAAAAGCTAGTATGGTGCATGTATTTGCTTTATTTAGAAAGTAATCAAAAAGACTGGAAAAGAAATATCATTTGTCTTCTCCACCCTTCTCCTTCCTCCCTTTTCGCCATTAGAGTCTAGACAAAGCTTCTTCTCTGCTAGACTCT
Source organism: Dendrobium catenatum (assembly GCF_001605985.2). Classification (NCBI taxonomy): domain Eukaryota; kingdom Viridiplantae; phylum Streptophyta; class Magnoliopsida; order Asparagales; family Orchidaceae; genus Dendrobium; species Dendrobium catenatum. The sequence continues at coordinate 401,192 of NW_021318869.1, forward strand.
CTCTTAGTATTAGGGAGGAAGATGGAGGAGGTATTCGTGATTGGTTTGTTGGAAAATTTATAGCAATCCTAGGAGGATCAAGCACATTAATGACATCCATGGAGAACCATAACTGTTAAAAAAAATGCAAATAATAGTAATAATTTTTGTACTTATAAATGCATTACGTGTATTTATTGTATAAAAATTAAATATCATTATGCTTATGGTTCATTATGATTTCAAAATAAAAATATTTGGTTCAAATTCCTCATCAATCAAATATTTTAAAATCTGTTCAAAATCATGACTTTGAGAGCCTATGAAATTATTTTGAATGTTTTTTTTTCACTAATTTTAAAAGTTTTGAACAATATGTGATCCATTTTATATGTTTATATTATCAATTTGTTTGAGGGTTTGATTATTTAAAATGCATGCTAAAATAACATGGCTTTGGGCTTACAACTTTTTTATTTCATCCATCACAAAGATTGCCAAATAATTTTATTCTTAACCACACCTTTCTTCTACTGTATATGAGATAGTTCGATCTCAGGTTGATGATTCTCCATACTCCATAGCAACACAAACCATAATATTAAAATGGACTTATAATTAAAAAAATATTCAAATAACATGCTTAACAAAGATTAAGATATACAATTTATGGAAGTGTTGGATTAAACCAAATTGAAGGGGGGCAATTAGGCAATCAATTTGAGTCAATGAAATATTGATATTGTTCATTGTGAAGATAAAAAAGAACTAAATCCTGATCATCATTCTCTTGCAAAATGTTGCTTAGATGATCGGCAAAGTATATACAATTTGGTCTTATTCCAAGAGAAAGAGTGTGATGTCAAGGAAAAATTCTGATTACAATGAACAAACAAGGAGCAACCCCCTAGATCCACCAACCAAATAGTCAAACCCATCACATCAGGGCACCATACCTAATAGACAAAAAAAAAAAAAAAAAAAAAAAAAAAAAAAAAAAAACTAAGCAACCAAAGATAACCCAACCAGCAAAAAAAAAAAAAAAGAACTAACTGCATTGAGCAAGACAACCCAAAAACATAAAAACTCAACTCTACAGAGACAAATAAACATAACTAAATAATAGAAGAAGGAATATAATGAGCTTTATATATAGTAGCTTTGCCTTAAGAATACTTAAAATTTTGTAATAATTTTTTTTTTATTTTTCTCACTTTTCTTACCAATAACCATGGAGAAAAATTATTATCAGCTTGCACAACATTAAAAGCTATATCATCCTAAATAATATTATAGAGATTACTTAGATACCCCAGCTATCACTCGATTGATTACATGGGCTCAACTCGTTAGGATGATCAACAGGATCAGTAGAATGCAAATCAAATGTTAGTTCCCACCACCCAATTTCAGTAAATCATCATCATAAATAGGCGAATCTTGATTGTTTATTATAGGCATCTTATTAAAAATATATCAACCACTATGAAGAAGAAAAGGAGCATCTACAAGTTCAGGAAGATTTCAATTTTGAGTATCTTAAACAACATAATGAAACCCCTCATCATTAACACCATAGACCACATTTAACATGTTATTACCAACCCATTGATCCACAAATTACTTAATTTGAGAAATAGTTAATTGATTACAAGAAATATTATAAACATAAACAAAGAAAATTTTCAGCATCCGTAACATTATTATTGCCCTCAATTTCCTTAACAAAAAGTGGATATCATCATGAGGAGCTAATATAATATTTTCTTTAGTAGCAATAGTCCCAGGTTTGGGAAAAATATGAAAATCCTTTTTTAAATGAGGGTGGAAGTTAAAACAATCATTTTTTAGATAACCCAGAGATTTACAGTGTTCACCAAAAGGAGGAAACTCCTCCATCTCAACATGTTGAATATATCCAAATTTTTTAAGCCCAAGCCACACGCTATCGGAATATCACAAAACCCGAGAACTGTGGGATGAGTCCCATTTGAATTAACATTATTAATTTTTAGAGGATGACTAAACAACGATCCCAATCTTTGTAATATACATGGATAAAATAAATGGGGCTGAAGGTTTGGGTAAGAAACCCAAATAGAGATGATGGGGGATTCCACAGAAATGTAAAAAATTGTTGGCTCTTTGTTCAGCTTCATAAAGCAGTTGTTGACTTAGTAAGGGTGATGGTAAAAAACTTTGCTATAATCCATGTCATTTATGAGTTTAATCGACACATGCCTTGAATCCAAGAGGGTAACAGAGAAATCACCGCTAAGCTTAAGATTAAAAAATAATTCCAAATCGAGTCTAGACTAGGTCTATGATTGTGAAATTTACTGATCAACATAAATTCAAAAGCGATTCCAAGATCCAACGCAACCAAAACTCATGTTGTGTTATAGTTTGAAGATAAGGAAAAGTCACGGAAAAAGAGGCACCCAAAAGGGCATTAATAAAAGAGCGAGAATTCTTTTTTACCATTTAAAAAACTAGGATCATTCAATCAAACATGATTAAATGCCATTCATACTCTAGGAATAGTCGAAGGTGGAATGATCATGAAAAAAAAAAAAAAGAACAACCAAGAAAATTATAGAAAAATAATAAACCTTAGAAGACCCGGAGTCAAGAGGAAAACCAACATCAAAGAAGGCCAAAAAATTTTCATGAGGTTGCAGTCGAGCAGATCTTCTATAATGAGGAGGTGGCTAGGACGAAGTCCTAGCAGAGTGAGAGAGCAGAGCAATGAGGAGTAATTTATTGCCAACTATTAACCTTTTTTAAAATGTATTAGTGAAGGAATATGAATCTAAATGAATATATACTTTAACTTTAAACAAGTATCTTAATAAGTTGAAGTTTAATAATTCATGTCAATAGTATATGTTACCAAATGGAAATAAAATCTTTAATTTCTTGCGTGAGTAGAAGAAAATTCACGACTGTGATTATGGAGGCCAATAATATATCAAATATTTATTTAACCTTGACGATGAGAGAATTTATTGAGTTCCATTAAACTTGAAAAGTCATGATTACTGTCTATATTTAATCTCACATTCATGATCTCTATTTTATCATGCATATCTCATCATAATAACAAACTTCATTCAATTGTGCATCTCACTACTTTTATGATCTCCATTTAATCATGCTCGTCTTTCGATGATATTGATCTCAATTCAATTATGCACATCTCACCACGATCATGAACTTTATTGATTGTACATCTCACGATGATTATAATTTTTTATTCAATTGTGTACATCATACCACAACCATAATCTTCATTTGATCATACACATCTTTTTAAGGATATCAATTATTATTCCATTACATATCTCTCCATAATCTTGATCTTTATTTCATTATTCATGGCTCACCACAATCGCAATCTCGGTTCAAATACCCATCTTCCCATGGTTAGTTTATTTTTTTGATCATATGTGTATCATCATGATCGTGATCTTTATTTAATCATTTAATATTGACCTCACTTTTGATGAGGTAGGCGTCTTATCTTCTCCTAGGATTCTCCTATAAGTTATGCCTTATGTAGAAGTCACCTTTATAATTCTCTTTAGGTGGATGCCCGAAGACATAGTGTTGAATCAACTCAATCATAATGATTTAATTCCAATTGATTAGGTTGATGTCAAATTGAAATCATTAAAGTCGACTTCAAACTAATGGATACCAAATCAATCTAAATTATTTTAAATTGAGCCATGTTAAGTCAATTCAAATCGATGTTGAATCAGTTTAATTCAACTTGTGCTCAATTTGACCTCGATGACTTATATCGGCCTAAATTAACTCACATCGAATCAATCAAAATAAAATTGAACAACATGGAAACCAATTTAAGAAAAAATTCATTAATTTAATGCTAAAATGTTCGATGTAGGTTTAATTTGTACTAAATAATTCTAATTAAACTCAAATTCATTTAAAAATTTATCAAAAATCTTCAATAAAAATTAATCTCAATCCACATTATTTCAATTTGAGCTAATTTAAAACCAACTCGTAGTCCTCACAATTCTTTTTAAATTTAAACTCATTCAAGTTAAATTAATCTGTCCTAAATTCAATTTAATGAAAATAAAGTAGAATAAAATTTTATCAACATAAAATTGACTTGTCTTGAATGATTTTGAATCCTTTAAAATTATATTAAGCTCAAAATACATTCTTGCTGTGTCCTAGAATATTTGCAACAGAGAACTGTATACTTTAACATTTTAGCTTTATATGAAGATTCAACACACAATCAGATAAACAATAGTGTGTATTATTCATAAGACACATCAGAGTTTTTAAGTGGAAACCCCTTAAAAGGGGAAAAACCATGGGAACTTGCTCAGTTTGAATGAATCCACTATTGTTTTTTGTGATTACAAATGAGGCCCTTCCTTGGGGGGAGTGGAAGTCCATAGGAGGTCAATGACCTGGCGGTGGTCTAATGATGATTGGTGGCTGGGTGAAAGTCTGGCTACAGTCAAGTGCCAGGCAGTAGTCCGACAACTGTCAAGCAAAAGTCTGGCTATGGTCGTCAATTAAGTGGAATTCCAGTCATCATCATTGGCTGGGCGGTTGTCTGACAATGGCTGATGGGGGTTTGCCGGTGGTGGTGCTGGAGCTCTTGAAGCATTAAAGCTCTCTCTAATCTCCGGCCAAAGTCCCCTTTATGTAAAGAGTACGGAATATTTATAGATTTTAAAGAGTGGTACACCAGATAAATATAGAGAAGATTTGGGGTTGGTTCAGGGTGCTCCATCATATGGATTGTATTGATTCCCTTGATCAAGGAGTATTTTTCAACTGTTTAAGTGCCTTTATAAAGTCAGAATTTAACAATCTTGGCTCATTGGATTCATCTTACCGAGCCACTCGATTCAATTATAAGTATGCATATTTGGATATCATTTTTTCATCCAAATAATGCTTTGATCCTCAAGAATGTAGTTTGGGCCTTTGATTTGGACACAATTGGGCTCTGACTTGACTAATTTTGATGTTGTTTGATTCGCCTCTTCGAGATGTTCAGTTTGACTGTAATTTTGTTGAAATTGGAGTTTAGATGGTCCCGAGTTAAATTTTAAATGTTTCCAATTTTAATACGACTCGAGATTCATGCACAATCATGATGATTTTTGGTGATGCATCAATTCTAATTCATTAATTTAATTTTTCAATATTATATCAGTCATTTATTTCTACTAAATTTATTCATTTAATTTGATTTTTAAATTAAATTTCCTTTATTAAAGGAATAATCATGATTCGATTACAAACTCCTAATCATGCATGCAATTAACATATCTATTAACTATATTATTCTTGTATTAATTATCCACATTATTGCATTCAAGTAATTTTAATTGAAGTTTGGATCTTGTTTAACATAAACCTATTAAAACTTCAAATATATTAAAATTCAAAAGTAAAATTAAAAAGTAAAATTTCCTTTTTATGTCACTTAAAGCCAAATAAAAAAAACGTGAAACATTAATACTTGAACTAAAACCACCATTGAGTAAAGTTAAGCATATTTAAAATTGAAAATTAAAACACCAAATTAAAAATAGGGTTGACGACCCGCATGATCTAATACAAACTAGAATTTATATATAGGCCACCATCCTCTGACTCTTAGGTTAGGAGGTTTATCTACTTAGCTTCTTTTGTATAGTTCTCACATGTTCTTACGTGTTGTTTACTTATATTCCATTTACTTTTCATGTTTTATATTGTACTTTGTTTTTATTCTCTAGCTTAAATATTAAATCACTAATTGCAAACTTTAACCTCCAAAAATAAAAAAAGGCACATGATTATAACTTTTAATAAGAATTGAAAATCAAAACCCTTAGGCAATAAACAACTAATACCATAATATTGACCAACATTTCAAATCATGTTGTTTACACAACTGAACTTCTTGATTTTGCCCAAAATGTAATTGGTGTGCGAAAGACATTTGCATGCTTTCTTAGGGTTGCCTATAGATTAGTTCTCATTAATATGCAAAAAAATTTAAACTTAAAAAAAAATTATAAATTTCTTAAATAACATAGAAAGATAAATGATTAGGAGTGTATAAATGGCATAATAATGCATCCATAAACAACTCATCAAAGTAGAAATCTTAATTGCATTTAGGACTAGAATCAAGATCTACCATTCATAGTCCGGGGCTATTAGGAATTTTTAGATGTTGGCCTCAAAATTCTAATTAAAATAATAACCCACCCATCTTTAATTTTATGGGATCAGACATCATGGTTTTAAAGTGTTAGGTAGAATTTGCCTTATAGTCCTATCCAACCAAGATTATAAGTTCAGAAAAATTGGGTTTTATCAAACCCTCGGTGGTGTTAGAGACATAACATCCACTATATTTCATTAAAGTTGATTGGAGTTACAACTTTGTAGTGACACACTTTAGCTATATGTTCTAAGGTTGATTTTGTAAGTCATAAGCTGTCACTTCTTGGGCATTATTTTAATTTGGTGATAAAGAATATAAGTCTAAATTTTTTAATAAAATATCAGCTTAAATAAAGTAAATTTTATTCTAAAATACTAAAGCCTGCTCATAGGATAGCCCGCAGCTCTACTGAGTGGTCTCAAAATTTTACTGCTCCTTACTCTTCCTCTTTTGACTCCAGAAATAATTGGTCAATCTTGATCCAATCTCCTTCAAGAAGACCAAAATCTTCAAATCCTTATTTTGACCTTTGAGATCAAAAAAATATATTTATCCTTATTTTAATCGAGAGTATTCTCAAGAGATTACCACTCTCGGGTTGTAATTAATCATATGTAATTGCCTTTATGGGAGACCTGTAACTTATGAATAAAATAAACTCTATCATATTCTTGTAAGACAGGGATAAGATATCTAGGAACGTAGACTATCTTTCTAAAATCCATTTTTATTTTATAATATTTTCATAGAATGTCGTTATCATCTTTCGAGATGATACAATATTCTTTTGCCATATCTGATCATACCCATTCTTGCTTTCAAATCCTTCATAAAATACTTTCTTCATCTATCAATATGATATATTATTCTCGCTGTTGCATTTGATTATGGGAATGACAAAACTTTCATCACCTCTTTTTTTTCCAAACACATCATAGGATATCATGTTCGTCCATTGGGGCATTATTTTATCCTTTTGATTGTGTTTGAGTATAAAAATGATATTTCTAAAATCCTACTTTTTTATTGAATCAACAATGGAATACCATATTCATCTTTCGAGACAGTACATTATTCTCAATGTTGCATTTGATCACAAATACAAGAGCACACCGAATCTATGTGGCTTTATTTTCTTACATTCACATCTCACCGTGATTGTGATGCTCATATGATAACATTTCTCTTTATTATCATGATCTCTATTTGATCATGCATTCATTATCAAGATCATGATCTCTATTGCATCACATTTCTTGTCATAAACATGATATCCATTCAATTATGTATGTCATTTCACAATCAAAATCTTTGTTCGATCACATGACATGCTGCATTCATGATATGTGTTTAACCACGTACATCTTGCTATGATTACAATATACATTTGATCGTGCCTGTTCTCCAAAATCATGATTTTCATTTGACAATATGCATTTTATTTTAATCATAATATCTATTTGATCACATAGTTGTCACAATCATGATCTCTACATGATCCCATTTCTCATTGCAATCAGGATCTTTATTCAATCATGAGTCTGGCCATGTATCACAAACTTTGTTCAATCAATTGGCATTTTCTCAATCAAATCATATATATATATATATGTGTGTGTGTGTGTGTGTGTCCATTAATAATTTATAAAATTAAATATTTAATTAATTTAAATAAGCCATAAAAGTTTTAAGGGAAAAAGCTTCATAAAAAAATTTATTTAAAAAAAAATAGATTTGTTGAATCTTGCCCAGAGTCCCATTCTTGCTCTCGCACATTTTGGGCTGACCAAAATCTCCTTTTGTTAGGTCATAATAGCCCTATTCTCCCTCTCCTTTAATCCACGTGTCCATCACCTTGCTTGGCCAGAACCTTCATTCCACGTCATAAGCTACCTATATTGAAGCCTAGCACCTCATCTTGTAGCTTCAACTACAATGGAAATATCTAACATAACAATTATCTTCCTCCTATCACAAACAACATACAACATTTCTTTGGCTATTGCCTATGGCCTAGAAAATATCGTACAACCTAACATCTTCTTATTCTAAATGTTAAGTAGTTTGTAGCACTTCTTGACAAAGATTCAGCTCATGTTTATGTGCTGATTGAGAGCTTTGGCTATAGATACTGAGTTCGAAGTTTTGATATGTGATGTGTTTATAAATTTATCTTAATTGGCCTATATGTCCAAAAAAACCTGACAAAGCCTTTTAATTTCATTTTTTTATTATTATCGTAGTCTTATCCATGCACATTTATTAGTGTATTTACAGTGTTCATTGACGATTGGTGTTCGTGCCGATCTTTTCTAGCATTGCATCCACATGTGTATTTTAAAATCTCAATTCTCTCTCTCTCTCTCTCTCTCTCTCTCTCTCTCTCTCTCTCTCTCTCTCTCTCTCTTGATGATAACAATAGAACAAAAAATCCTGCTCAATACTCTCTCTCTCTCTCTCTCCCTCTCTCCCTCTATCTCTCTCTCTCTCTCTTCCTCCCGCTACCAACAAACCCAAGAAGACGCCGAATAAATTTTTAGAGGAACACACCGGAGGCTCGACGAGCAGCTCGAACTCATTTACGGTGGAACGAGTCAAGCTCAATTTTTTAGATCGACTCGATTTTATGCTCATGCTCAAGCTTAGTATTTCATAGTTGAGCTCGGCTCGAACACCCCTTGACTCGAGCTCGACTTGACTTGTTTGCACCCCTATAGTGGGCATTTTGTATTTGTCATGTTTCATAGAGTTTGACATTATTTAAAAGGCTGTGGAATTGAAGAGATATGAATCATCATTATAAAAGACACAAAAATTAATATAAATTTTACAATCATCTATGTGAAAATTATCTTGAGAGAAAGCATAAAATAACAATTCATTTAAAGTAAGATCATAATTGTAGCCAAAATTGAACTGTTAAGTCGATAGTTTAGTTGTGACTATAATCATGATTTTATTCTACTTGCATGGCTACTAAGTCTCTCTTAAAATAGTTTTAACACTGATGATAGTAAAATTTATATTATTTTTTATGTCTTTTATAGTGTTTCTTTATATCTATTGAGTTCTTCTACCTCTTAATCTTGTCAAACTCTTTAAAACTCTTTAAAATCATATTCATTTTTTGTGAACTAAATCTTGCAGGTGAAAATTTATACAATGAAATCGTTATATTTTGTATGTAATAAATAATTATTGACAAATAAATGTAAGTTTATTTTTTAATTTAATTTTTATAACAAAAATATTTTTGTTCGTAAACTGTATGTGGTAATATTTAATTGTACGGAGTTAATTAAATTTTTGTTTTTATAGTTGTTCTTTGGTTTTTTATTATTCTATACAAATTTTTTATATTCAATGAATGATTTTTATGATTCATAATATCTTATTAGGTTAAATTGTTTCTAATGAAAATGTATGTGAATCAACTCCAAGATTTTAAATTTTAACTTTAAATATTTATTAAAAGAGAATTTTTATATGATTGTGGGCATCAAAAGTTTGAACCACATCTATATTGAGATAGGTAGTGTTGGGTCAAATTTTTAAAGGACGGTTAAAATATTAAATAAGACATTATATAGAGATTAATGAGGGAACCTTCGATTAAAACTTGCCATTATATCCTAAATTGTTGTCTTATAATATAATCTATTTTAGATTTTATTCTCATAATATTTTATATCCACAGCCATCACAATTTTCATATCTGTGAAAAAAAAGGGTCACTTGAATTCCGAAGTTGAAAGGAGGTAAGTTCAATTTACGTTAGAAAGGCTGGAGTGGAAAGGAGGTAAGTTTATCTCACCTCAAAGTTTTTTGTTGTTAATCCTATATTTATATTGGTGAAAGATCTAGGAATAAGCTTGATCCAAAATTTATTAAATGTATATTTATTGGATATGGCTAAGATAAATTTGGTTAGAAATTCTGTGATTATTAGAATCATAAACTTATTAGGAGCAGGGATGTCAAATTAAATAAAAATGAAATGTACAATGATAAGACTCCTAATGATTCTTCCAAATATATTGAGAAATAGGATGACGATGATAAAAAAAGGCAAAGTTGATGAAGCATAGAGAGTACCTCAGACTCTTGCTACTAAAATTAGAAGGCCTACAATAATCTAAAAGTAAGTACAAATGTATTCTCTTTTCTTTGACATATGCTTTAGCAGTTGAAAGTTTGATGTATGATATGATCTACATGAGATTTTATACGACATATACATTGGGAGTAGTAGAAAATTAATGAGCAACCCAAAACTTTTTTGGGAGGTGGTTAGGTAAAATCTTAGGTACTTGAGAGGATTAATTGACAAAGCTCTTTGCTTTGGAGGTGCAAGAATTTATCTATAGGATTACATAGATTATGATATTGATAGAGATCTTAATAGGATGATGTGTAAAACGTGTTATATTTTGACTTTGGAAAAGATTGTAGCTCATTCGGATTCAAAGTTCTTAAAGATTGTTGCACTCTCAACCATAGAACCTAAGCACATTATTATCACTGAGGCTTGCAAGGAGATAATACTGTTGTAAAGCTTTTAGGCAGAACTTGGTAAGGAGCAAAGGAATGATAAGTTGCAAAGTAATAAAATGAGTGTTACTTGTTTATCCAAGATTGCTACTTTCCATGCTAGAATGAAGCACATCTTGCTTTAGTATTATTTTATTAGTTTGCTTTTGAAAGATGGTAAAATTTCTTTGGAGTTGATACAAATGCTTAAGAATCATGCAGTTATGCTGAAGAAGATGGTGGAATTTGATAAACTTAAGCTACATGTGTAGCTTCAGTTGGTCTTCATGGAGGATGTGAGCAGGGGTGAGCCACGCTATAAGTACTATAATTAATGTTACAGATTGGGATAAGAGTTGATTGAAATTTATTTTCAAGTTAGAGATTGTTAGTTTTGTGTGGAATTTGATTATGTTGATCAATTAGGTTGTAATGTTACCTCAAACCTTAGTACAATTTGTCATACTCAATGGGGATCTTTCCTCAATTTGGGTTTATGTTCTTAGCTCCTAAATTTTTTTTTGTACAAAACCTCAGTGTTTTGTACAAGAGAGCGTCGACACCATATAGCTGAGCACCATTGCACTTTTTACCCAAGCATCAAGGTGCTATAGAGATTGTTGGGAGAAATGATAGAGAAAAGAGAGTCGCAATGCTTTGCTGCAGTTTTGCAGGTTTGAGCACTGTAGAACCATGATAATAAAGGCTTGATCGATGCAACTCTCCAAATTGGTGGCACGATGCTGCGACGTGGACGGACTATTTTCTTTCTCATTTTTCTGAAGGAGGATGTGCTTTGGATCGAGTTATTAAAATTCAAAAGTCAATTTCAAGTTTCCCAAAGAATTTTTAATTTAAATTTATTTTGCACCCGTTTCAAAGCAAAACTTCTTTTTCAAAAAACATGAAAATATATAAGATAGATGTACCTATGGACCTATTGTGTGATTGAATTTTTGTAGTGGTAGACTATGGGATTAATGCTATAGCTATATATAAAGATCCAAGACATGAAAATAAAAGGAAACAATATTGGAGACACTAGAACTTGTACGTGAAAAACCTAGATAGGTATAATAATTTAGGTCATGACCTTGTTGAGAAAATCTATTATGTACTTAAAGAAAATAGCTCTTACTCAAAATTGTTGATAAAGAGATTACAAAGAAATATTTATTTGCCTCTTATAGTTGTAGATATTGTGAAAGAAATGTAGATATGGTGGCGACAACAAATGATGCCAATTTAGCAATGGTGGTTGGATCATAATTAGGATATGGTGAAAAAAAAAAGGATATGGTGGTATGTCAACAACAGTAAGATGGTAATGGTCAAATGATGGTGAACGAGCTATAACAATCAAATGATGAGTGTCGAACGTCAATGATTGGGTGATAACATTCAAATGATGTTGGACGATCATGATAGGATGCTGACACTTAGGCATTATATATAATTATAAAAAATAACTATATTATAATTTTCTCATCAAAGTATCATTATAAGAAGTACAAGAAAATTGTCCTTTATCGACAACAATTTTTGGCGATTTACCTCACTTTTCTAGCAGTTCTCAAATTTTATGTGATTTTCAAGCTGTTTCAAAACCACCAAAGTAAAGCACGTAGGAAATGGAAATCAATGGTTTATTTCTGGTGGTAATATTTTTTGGTAATTTTCGAACAGCTATAACAGCCAAAAAATACTGGGTTGAAAACTGGAGGTAAATCGCAGGAGTATTCAAGCGCAAAAAACCATTGGCTAATAGCTAGTCATTACTAGCGGTATTATTGGCGGTTAAACCCCTGATGTTTCTGGTGGCCAAACTACCAGTTATTATCGGTGGAAAAAAATGCAATAACTAACAGTTATTTCCTCCGTTCGGTATCAAAAGTTTTCGATAGTTGAATTGCCGGTTAGCCGCCGAAAACTTCTAGCAATTGCAAAAAAAAATTGACAGCATCCTCTCTATCCAAATAGTTTTCCACAAATACCTGTAGGTTGTTCAAAATGGAAAACGAGTACTTATATCCATATACTCAGGTAGTTTAAAACATAATATATACATATACACTAACATCCAAAATCAATAGATGCTCTATAAGTTCAAAACTAAAATATATAAAGTTTCACTTGTTAAACAATTTTTAAAATATAGAATAAGTTCATTCACATCCATATGTTCAAAATACACAAACTAGTTCTTCAAACAATTAACAACATCTAATCATAGTATGTATCTTCAATGCCCTATGATTAAGGTATAGGCTCTTGCTCCTTTTTCTTCTAGTTTTCAGTTTGATATGATTGCAGCTCTGCCTGCATCTCAGTTTGAATATTTCTCATCTTCTCTATCTCTCTTGTTAGGACAGCAACCCTCTGACAGCTTAGTAACACATATAAAGTCATTGTTTTGATTTTTAAATCATTAAGGAATCTTTTAACACATTATCCACTAGGATTCTCATCACATATAAAGACTAATAGTGTATATAGCAATTGTTCTTCGATATCAAAGTCCATGTTACGACCAATCTTTATTCTTGTACTCTACACATGGGGCTTAAGGTAGTAGAAGCAGACGTGGGTGGTTTCTTGAGCCAAATATGCTTCACATATCAATCCTTTGGAAATGAATTTTTAAGAAAGGTGTAGCCTTAAAGGTGAGATAAATTAATCATGGTAGGAAATATATTATCAATTAATGATAACTCTTTTTCTAAATCAAACTTGGTTTATTTTGTAATATTATATTTAACGATTAATTTAGATCATTTTACCTCCATTGCAAATTTATATTTTGAACATTCATCATTGTCATGCAATGTAATTGGTTTGAATACATATATATTCATATTTGGGTCACCACTACTTTCTTTTAGTTAAATTTTCCACATACAAGAAATGATTAAGTAAGAGTATTGTATTATACAATGAAAACAACATCAAGCCTTTGTCCCACTATGTGGGGTCGGGTATATGAATCCTTTTTCTTCATTATGTCCTATTAAAATTCAAATTCTTGTTTAAATCTAAAAAAGAAAGATTATTTATAATATTTTCTAACCAAGTCTACTTTCCTAACCAATTCATCTGAAGGCCGCTATTTTATGTGATTAAACTTTCTAAGGTCTCTCTCTCTCTCTCTCTCTCTCTCTCTCTCTCTCTCTCTCTCTCTCTCTCTCTCTCTCTCTAATCTTATCTTCCACTAGCGCTACTCCAACCTTTTCATGTATATGCTCATTTCATATTTTATCTCTATGGGTAAAGCCACTCATCCAACTGAGCATCCTCATCTCAGCAACACTTAACTTAGTATTATGCTTCTCTTTTAATGGCCAACATTCGCACCATAAAGCATTGCATGTCTTACCACCATCTTATAGAATTTTCCTATATGTTTGATGGGGACTTTTCTATCACACAACAAGCTCAATGCATTCCTCCTCTTAAACCATCCAACTTATATTCTGCTGGTAATATCCCCATCTATTTTACCATCACTTAGAATAATAGTTCTTAGATATCTAAAATGTTTACTCTTATTAATGACTTGATTTCCCAAAGTCACAATCCCCTCACTAGGTTTATTACAACTAAAATTACACTACATATATTAAGTTTTAGATCTACTTAAGCGAAAACCTTTAGATTCGAAGGTTGACCTCCATAATTCAAGTTTACCTTCAACTTCATCTCTAGTCTTATTAACAAGAATAATATCATTAGCAAAAGCATACACCAAGGTACATCCTTTTGCAAATGTCTAGTGAGAACATCCATGACTAAAGAAAAAAGATATGGGCTTAAGGCCGATCGTTGATGTAATCCAACTTAAATAGGAAAATACTTAGTCAAACTGCCTTGTATTTGAATACAAGTAATAGCTCATGCATACATATCTTTAATTATTCAAGTTTAAGATTCATCTTTTCTTTTTAAGAACTATCCATTAGCACTTCTCTTGAAACTTTTATGCATATGCTTTCCGCTAAATCAACGACCAAATGCCATGCATTGGAGAAAGGCATGAATAGTAAACATTTGATCCCATTATAGAAAAAAGAGTATTGAGAGGTGGAAAAAAAACCTAAGAGATGTATGGAGATAACCTTTTTACTAAGGTGGGGTGGGAAAAAAATTGGGCTAGGTCGAGATCGGTCGGGAGGCTAGGGCAGAAGTCACAACTTCTCTGGACAAAATCGAACGAAGCTATGCGAACAGGCTAAGGGGCATATTTTGGTGTGAGTGTGGGTCATTCCTTCGACTACCAAACAAGCCAACGCGAGATTTGATGGAGACGCAGGGGGGGGGGGGTTGATTTAGGTCTTTTTTTTTTTGGGCGGCATTTCTTGCTGTTGTTTTTAATATCGGCCATAAAATTGGTTACTTAAAAACACCGGAGCTTAAACCGCTGTTAAATACATCATGAAAAACATTAATACCAGCAAGCCGCCAAAATTTCTGCCGTTTTACTCTGTTATTACAGGCGTTTGTGTACCTTATTAAGCAGTGGCAATTTAACCGCCGATCAAATAAAGGGCCGGATGTTTCAGTGGGTATTCTGTGAATTTCTATAGTGGAAAAAGTGGGTGCACTTTTAATTTGATAAGAAAGATACATCTAAGGTTTCTAAGGAGGATCAAAACTTATTTATCTGCTTTATATAGTATATTTATAATATAATTATATATATATATTATATTATATATATTATATATATATATTATATATATATATATATAATATTTATTTCCTTTAGTAATAAAACGATTTCTTAGAACATAGAACCATCCATGAATTTTTTCAATTTAAATCTACATAGTGACTAGTTAATTTTTTTATATTGTAAAGTTTCTTTATTTACATGCAAAATATACATATGCTTCAAGCAACGGAGTTGACAATGACAGATTGTTTTCGTTAAATCTTTTTCCATTGAAATCCTTGTTTGCTTTTAAAATAATAATTGAGCTAATATATATTAATACTGCCTTACAAAGATTTGTTTACGTATTTCCTCACAGAAGATTTTTTCTAAAAAAATTTCAAGGCATAGAATTTATGAGTATATATAATTTTGGGAGCATTTTCTCTCATTCTTTTCATATAAACATAAGTTTTTTCATTTCATGAAGTTGCTTTTTAATTATGTAATATACTCCAAAGTCTTATTTACGTTATAAAAGAAGCAAATTCTACTTGCTAATAGCATCATTAAAAGACTGAATTTTGATATAACATTATTAATATCTTTTCTTCAAAACAAATATAAAAAGGTAAGCACATATTTAAATATAGAAACTACTCAATATTACCTAATAAATTGCCCAATAAATATTAACAATAGACTTATAATCCAAAATTATTCATATTACATGCTTAGCAAATTTTAATATATTTAATTTATGAAAGTGATGGTGTAAACCATATTGATGGAGGCCAATTAGTTCGTGAATAAGGGTGAAGGATATACTGAATTTGATCATTATAAAGATCAAAAAGTCCAACATCACATTCAACATCACTTGGAAACATGTTGCTCAAATGATCGGCGAAATATATGCAATTTGGTTTAATTCCAGTAGCAACTGTGTGATGCAAAGAAAATGTCTGATTACAACCCACAAAAAGGGAGTATTCCTCCAAGTCATTGACAGGAATCCATTGAGAGTATAAAGAAGTGGAAGAAGAAATAGAACAAACAATAGCTGGCACAAACTTGAAAACAGAGATAGTAGTCGTCTTTGCGTAACGGTGACTATCAAGAGTAATATCAACCGCCCTCTCTATTCTTAGAAGAGTTCCTGACATAAAGGCAATATAGTACATAAAATCAAGGTTTCCAGTGCGATAATATGGGTTGGGCATATTTTGGCAGATCAATTCAACATTTTGTCCATTGAGGTCAAAAGAAAGCACCATAGAAAAATTTGTGATTGCGTAAAATCTTTGATTTTCTTCATGATAGCAAACATCTTCAAATTGCTCCTCTTCCTCCGTGTTATAAGGAGATAATTGTGGCCCGAGAACCCAAGTTAGATCTTCTGACCTTGTCAAAGCAAGCGCTTTTGCAATGCCAAATATAACTACAGCAGTTCTAGAGGAGTCATTAGAGGAGACAATGATCTTATGAAAATACATATCACGTAAGTCATCAGGTGTAAAGTCTAAGAAAATTTCATTGTAAGAAATCCTGAAGGAGCCGTCAGGGGCAAATTGTGGCTCGATCAAGGATAAAAGAGATGGGAGCGATATTTCGGCCTTTGTTATAGGGTTGAAGTGCCGAGGTTGTAGATCTATTTTGTCAAGGGTCACAAGCCATCCATCCTTGGAGCCAAAACAGCGGCGGCCAAAGGTGTTGCTACCGAGGGAGGAGAAGCGATGATGGAAGCTGATGATAGCTTCTTCTCTTTCTATGGTTAGTTCGCAAAAGGTGAGTGTGTCGGAGGCCTCTCCAACATCATTTGAAAGCAGCAACCATGTGGAGGGACGACATTGAAATCCAAGGAGTGCATAGTTTGCAAGAGTGAAATTCCATGAGGTGCAAACAATAGATAATCGAACTAAGTCTATAATGGACAAGTGCGATGAGATGCAACAAAGGAGATCTATGGGGAGATCACACCATGCCATAATATTAATGTACTTGAGGTGGCCAATGTAGGAAAGGAGCTGCAGTGCCTTTCAACACTACCACGGCCAGACAAAAATTAATAAGAGTTGAAATAAAATATGCAATCTTTGTTAGAGATATAAATAGGTGGAATAGAATATGTATTTGTGGTAAATATTCAAGTGTACTAATTTTTCTTCTCATTTGCGGATAATGAAATTGGCCAACTAGCATTGTCCATACATAGAATAGGGTGCAAAATTCATGTCCTAAAAATTAAATTTATTATTTAATATTTATTTTTAAAGTTAAATTTATCTTTTATTGCATGTAGTTTTTTAAGAGATCGAACGAGACTATTTGTGTCAAAATATGGCATTGTTTTAAGAGGTCTCGAAACGATTATTCTTAGATATAAAAATGAGTAGAAGATGAGAAAACACATATTATATATGTGTTACCTCAGAAAAAGGTATTTATTTACAATAGTTATATTATTTCATTTTATAAAATGAATTTGGTGTCTTTCATTAGGTTGGAAAAAGTTTATTTTTAATAATATTATAAATTAATAATCTTTTTGATCAATTTATATTCATAGATAAAAATATATATCAATTACATGAAATTTTCTTATTTTAGTAATATGGAAACCATTCATTCATTCAGATTAAAAGAGATCCCACTACATATCATTGGATAATAGATGGAAGGAATAATGACATAAAAAATAAGGAAAGTAGTTCATCATCACCAATTAATTGATAGACAAAATACTAAAGTAAAATAATGCATGCATGGTGCATGTATATTGCCTTTGTTAGAAAGTAATCAAAAAGATTGGAAAAGAAATTCCATTTTTCTTTTCTACCCTTCTCCTTCCTCCCTCATCACCATTAGAGTTTAAACAAAGCTTTTTCACTTTTAGACTTTCTCTTAGTCTTAGAGACGATGATGGTGGAAGCGTTCGTGATTGGTTTGTTGAAAGCTTTACTGTAATACTAAGAGGATCAAGCACATTAATGACATCTATGGAAAACCATTACAGTAGAAAAAATATATTAAAAAAATAGTCATATTCATTGTACTTGTAAATGCATTACTTGTATATATTGCATATTGTATAAAATTTAAATATCTTTATGCTTATGGTTCCTTAGGATTTCAAAAAAGAAATATTTGGATCAGATTCTCTTCATCAATCTGATATTTAAATATATGTGCAAAATCATGACCTTTTGAGAGCCTTTGAAATTATTTTGAATGCTTTTTGTTCATTAATTTGAATTGCTTTCAACAATATGTTATCCATTTTATATGTTTATATTATGCATTTGTTTGAGGGTTTAATTATTTAAAATGCATTCTAAAATAACATGGCTTTGGGCTTAGTGCTTTATTATTTCATCCATCACAAAAGTTGCCAAAAAATTAGACTCTTAACCACACCATTCGTATGTCGTATATGGGATCGTTCGATCTCAGGTTGATGATTCTCCTTAGCTACACAACCATAATATTTAAAATGTACTGATAATTAAAAAAATTCAGATTACATGCTTAACAAAGATTAAGATATACAATTTATGAAAGTGAGGGTTTAAACAAAATTGAAGGGGGCCAATTAGGTTTTGAATCCGAGTCAAGAAAATATTGAAATTGCTCAATATGAAGATCAAAAAGTCTTACATCCCGATCAATGTACTCTGGTAACATGTCACTCAAATGATCTATAAAGTATATAAAATTTGGTCTAATACCGAGAACAAGAGTGTGATACAAGGAAAAAGTCTGATTTAAACCCATAAACAAGGACAAACCCTGAGATCCTTAACAGGGATCGAATGAAAGGAAGAACAAGAATTGACAGCAATTAGCACAAGCTTGGAAACAAATATATCGACTATCTTTGCTTTTAAACTATTATCTATCTTCCTTTCAGTATTATCAATCACCCTCTCTATTTTTAGAAGTACTCGCGACAACAAAGCAATACAACACATATAATCAAAGTTTTTGGTGTGTAAGCATGGGTTTTGCTTTGCCGGGCAGATCAATTCAACATTTTGTCCATTGAGGTCAAAAGCCAGGACCATCGATAAAGGTGTGATTTTGTAAAATCTTTTATCTTCTTGATGATAGTAAACATCCTCAAATTGCTCCACGTGCATCATGGCGTAAAGAGGCAACTATGGGAAAAGAACCCATGTTTGATCTCCTGGCTTTGCCAACGGAAGAGATTTTGTATGTCCATAGATAGCAATAACAATTCCTAATAAGTCATTAGAAGAGACAATGATCTTATAAAAATATATATCACATAAGCATCCCTCGTCTGTGCTAAAGTATGAGTAAATTTCATCACAAGAAAATCTGATGGAGTTGTTGGGGCAATATTGGGGCTTTATCATATGCCCTTGATCTTTAGGGATGGTGAAAAGAGATGGGAGCGATATTTCGGCCTTTGTGAGAGGGTTAAAGAGGTGAGGCTGCAGATCTTCTTCGTCAAGGGTAATGAGTCATCCATCCTTAAAGCCAAAGCAGCGACGATTGGTGTTATAACTATCAAGGGAGGAGAAGCGATGATGGCAACTGACACTGGCCTCTTCTTCTTTGATTGTAAAGTCATGGAAAATGAGTGTGTTGGAGGCCTCTCCAGCTTCATTGGAAAGCATTAGCCATGGCAGGGATGACATTGAATTCCATTGGTTGCATTGTTGGAAAGAACATAATTTCATGAGGTGCAGACAATGGAGAATCGTAGGTAGTCTACAATGGGAAATTGTGATGCAATGCAATGGTGGAGATCTGTTGAGAGATCAGACCATGCCATAATATTATTGTATATGTGGTGGAAAATAGATGAGGAAAGGAGCTTGAATGCCATATGCAATCTTTGTTAGATATATATAGCCTAGCTCACAGGTGGACCTGATAAAAAATAGAGGGAATAAAATAAGGATTTGTGGCTCTCTTTTTTGTTTTTTTGGAATATTTTGTAGCTAATATTTAAATGCATCAATTTTTCTTCTTATTTGTGGATAAAAAAAGGCCAACGGGCCATTATCCATAAATAGAATGGGGCATATAACATAATTATTTCTTTAAATAACAAATTTTTGATTTAAAATTTTTAAAATAAGCACTTTGAGCTGATCACTTTGTTAGATTTAATTTTTGATTAAGCATTTTGAAAACTCAAGTATAAAATTTTAAATTTATTAAATTAAAAAATCTTTATTTCTTTTATATAAAAAATAATTGTCATTGTATACGGCTCATTGAAAAATCAAATAAGACTTTGTGTCAAAATTTGATGTCATTTGAAGAATTCTTGGAATGATTTTTCTTTTATATATATATTTAACTGCTTCATAAATTGTGAAATAGATATTTATGAAATAGGGAGACATTGATTTGATAGAAGCTCTAGTGGGATAGTTAGAAAACAGACAGTTTTTTTACATATCTTGAACAATAGAAATAGGAATGAAAAGAGATCATACTAGTAAGTGTGAGATCTCGTGGATCATAACTCCTGATAAGTTACTAAGGTTTCAAACCATGTTAGATTATATAGGAGCCTTAATTAGTCGTAATGTATTTCCATAATTCAGACTCAATCTTATGACCCAAGTATAAGTTAATTGAAAACTAAATGATGTTTGATCATTAAAAATAACAAAGAAAATATTATCTTCACAACTTTGATTAACATTGAAAATAATGTAATTTGATTAACATTATAAGTTTTAGAGTGTTTAAGGAAGACTTGAATAAGCTCAAGAAGTGTGTTGCAAAAGTGAAAATCTAAGGTTTGAAATTTGCTTTGAGGGTGACGCGACGCCTAGATTGTTAGCTCCACTATATTGAACTCTCAAAAAATAGATAAAAAAATATGGTACATTGTTGTGGTGCTACGTGGCGCGGACGTGGCGTCGAGTCCTCTAATGGTAAGATTTTGGGAGAATCTAAAAGATTCATTGAGAGTGTAACGACACTAGTAAGCTTAGCGCCGTGGCACTAGGTTAAGTTGATGGTTTATAATTTCAATTGCAGTGGTTTTATAAAAAACCATGCTTGAAAAGGTATTTTTCATAAGTTTGGAGAAAACTTCATCGTGTATCTTTTAATATATTATTTTGCACATTATTATGGACAAGTTGACTATAAGAAAATATATTTTCACCAAATAGTTTTTTCATATGAATTTCTAATAACTCTAGATAAATATGCCAGTTTTGACCCACTGTGCAGTTGATAACATATAATTGGCTTTTTATATAGTCATTGCGAATTTAATAATATTCTGAAGGTAACTGAAATTTGGAGGACTTTGTAAAACAGGATGAGTTGTATACATTCTATTTAATTCATTTGTTTACATTTTAAGTGCGTCATTATGTATTTCATCGCATTCTATAGCTCTATTATAAAAATGAAAGTGTATTGTAAATTCTGTCCCTAGGCCCAATACATATACTTTTTATACTACTCTGTTCTATTATGACATCTAAATTGACTCTACAATGAGAATATTATGCTCTGCACATGTATCAGTAGGTGAAAGTGGTAAATGGAAGCTAAGTGGGGATGGATACAAGTGCATTTTTTCATTCACGTTATCATATAATTTAGTCTGTTATAATACTTGAATAAAAAGATAAACTCTCTATTATCATGCATATTTTCAATTATCAATTGTGGGTTGAATCCTATTATGGAGAAAGGTTGGTTACTAAGTTCTTAACTTATACTATGATTTAAAATATTTCAAGCAAAGTAAATGGCCATATTGAAAAGGTTGGTTCTAAGAATGAGCAGGAATTCTGAGTCTGTAAGGTATCTTTTGTTTTGATAGTTTAGGATTTATTTAAATATTTTATTGAATTCATTATATTGTGAACTATTTTTTTTTTTTAACTCTAGAAGAATGAAAATTTAAAGAAGATTATTGTATATTTCACATGCATATTATTATTATTGTTGCGTCATGGAATATTCGCGGTGGTAGAGAAATATATAGTTTAATATCTTAGCATTGTACGAAGATCCAGTACATAATCCGATAAGTGACAGGGTGTAGCATTCATAAGAGACATCAAAATTTTTACGTGAAAACCCCTAAAAACGGGGTGAAAACTATGGGACCTGGCCCAATTTGAAGGAATCCACTAGTATTTGTAGTCGATTACAAATGAGGCCCTTCTTAGGGAGAAGGCAATGGCTTGATGTTACAAATGTACGTCATATAGAGCGCATTACATGGTGGGAGTTGCAATAATCAACATAGACATGTTTGTTTAGTTAGAAGGGCCATAGTCAGCACGAGACAAGGGTCTGAAAGACTGGAGTCACAAAAGACCATTGTCTGGTGATGGAGGTCGAAAGGACCATAGTAGGAGATGGAGGTCGAAAGGATCATAGTCGGCAGAAGACCGGGGTCAGAAAGACTGTTGTCTAGTGATGGAGGTCGGAAGGACCATAGTAGGCGATGGAGGTTGGAAGGACCGTAATCGACAGGAGACCGGAGTTAGAAAGACCGTTGTTTGTTGAAGGAGGTCAGAAGGACCATAGTAGGTGACGGAGGTTAGAAGGGCCATAGTCGGTAGGAGACCGGGGTTAGAAAGACCATTGTTTATTGATGGAGGTCAGAAGGACCATAATAGGTGACGGAGGTTGGAAGGACCATAGTCAACAGGAGACCGGGGTCAGAAAGATCATTGTTGGTAGTAGACCGGGGTCAGAAAGACCATAGTAGTAGGGTGATACTTCAATAGAACTCCAGGCATTAGGCGATGGTCCAGCAGAAGTTCGGGCATCAGTTGGTTGCCTGGTAGAGCATAGGGTCTCAAGCGGTGGCCCGGTGGAAGCCTGGGCCTCAGGTGGTGGCTTGGTGGAGCACAGGGCCACAAGTGGTGGTCCAGCAGAGCTCAGGGACTTAAGTGGTGGTTCGGTGGAGCAACAATGTCAGGCGGTGGTCCAACGGAGGTGGGGGCCTCAAGTGGTAGTGTGGTGGAGCAACGACATCAGGCGGTGGTCCGGCAGAGGTGAGGGACTCAAGTGGTGGACCGGCGGAGCAATGATGTCAGGCGGTGGTTCGACGGAGGTTAGGACCTCAATTGGTTGTCCAGCGGAGAAACGACGTAAGGCGGTGGTTCGGTGAAGGTGGGGGCCTCAAGTGGTGGTCCAACGGAGCAACGACGTCCGGTAGTGGTCCGGCGGAGGTGAGGGCATCAAGTGGTGGTCCGGCAGAGCAATGACGTCAGGTGGTGGTCTGGTGGAGGTGAGGGCCTCAAGTGATGGTACGGCGAAAGTCCGGCGGTGGTTGAGGAGGAGCTTCTTCTTTATCTTCATTTTCTTCTTTCTCTCCTCCCCCCTTTCCACTTCTTTATCTTCATTCTCTTCTTTCTCTCCTCCCCCCTTTCCAAGAGGAATGAGGGGTTTATTTATAAATTTCTGGAGTGGAAAGACCCATAAATATGAGAGAGATCAAGGGTAAATGGGGAGTGATTGGATGGACGGCCGATATTGAATCCCTTAATCATGTACCATTTGTTAGACATTTAAAGTTCATAAAGATGTCAGAATTCAACGATCTTGGGTTCATTGGATTCATCTCATCATGCCCCTCAATTTGACTATAAACACATCATGTTTGGAAATTGTTTGGTAACCCAAATTGTGGTTCGAACCCTCCAACAGCTCTTCAGGTCCTTGATTTGGACTCATTTGCGCTTAGATTCAGTCGAATTTGGTGTCGTTGGGTTCTTATTTTCGAGACGTTCAGTTTGACTGTAAGTTTGCTGAAATCAGAGTTCAACTGATCCCAGATTTAATTTTTGAAGTTTCCGGCTTGATTTTTGCTTCAAGATTTGTGCCCGAACAAGATTATTTTTTGATGATATATCAATTATTATTTTATTTTTCGAAGACAAGATGAAATGCAAGAAATATATGCATTACTTATGAAATTTTCAACAGAAAAAGTCCTCTGAAATTATTAACAAAATCCTGTTGGAAATTACCGAGGCAAATTCTACCAGTAATTAAAGAGAAATTTTTATGCCGAAATTCTAACAGTAACTAAACATCCCAGCAAAATTTTCAATAGTTTTTGCTGTCGTAATTGTTATTTTATTTCCTATAGAAAAGTTCATCAAAAATTCTATTGAAAATGACCCTATATCATCATCTCGAACCCTTCTCCCTCACTCATATCACGATTTTTTCTCTTTAGAAAACATCTCTTGGCCTCTCTATCATCTAACTCCATTCAAGGTCATTTCTAAAGCGTTTAACTTCATTTTTTTTAGATTTGAATGTCAAAACTTCATCTCTATAATTATTTTCAATTTTTTTTAGATTTCATCAATTATATTTTATTAAACTTCATCTCTCAATTATTTTTTTATTTTCTTGTTAAACAAGCAATCTTTTATCAGTAATATGCCGGAAATACGATGAAAACATTTATGAAAGAATTTATTCCTCTGGAAATCATTTTCTGACATGTGTTTTACTGGCAGAAATGTATGATTCCGTCAAAATTTATAATTTTCTATGAAAATTTTTAGATTTCTGATGTATTTGACCACTGTAAATTGCACATTTTCCTATAATGATGCTCTTGTAGTGAATAATACAATTAGGGGTTGAGAAATATGTAGGGAAGATTGTTTAAATTCACCCCCTAGGTATTGGGGAGCTACAACTCAATGACAACTTTTTAATGTTGAGATGCATATTTCTAAAAAAAATATTTAATAGGTTTGTATTGGGACTGATCGAGTGATTTTAAGATACTATCTCACGGGATAAATAGAGCTTTTCATAATTACTCCAAGCAAAAGCAATTTCAACATTAGTTCAAGACTTACTCAAAATCCTTGGTAATTGTGGTTAAAAGCAAACATATGCATGGAAGATTTGATTTCCTTATATTGTTAAAATTTTTGAAGTCAGCTATTATAATAATAATAATAATAATAATAATAATAATAGCATAGTGATTCTTATTTTGTCTAAACTAATATATATCTTGTAATTATTTTTATTATTATTAGAAGTCCATGAACCTACAAGAATTAGGCATTACCAATGGAAACAAGCAACTTTCTAGAAATTTTAATTTTTTGTGCTTAAAATGGGTACGCAAAACTTAAAGATATCTAAGAGTCAAATAGGCCTAGAACTCCCAATGAATTCGATACTATAATTGTTTGTTGCAATTACTTTCATGACGAAATGAAAATATATAATGTTGCAATTAATGCCTTCACACATCTTTACATTAAGGAGTCCATAGCACCATCATCTTGCTTAATGCTTACCATGGTAATGCTTGGAATGTGATTTAGATTGTCCAAATTATATCATAAAACTTATTATAATTTCATATACATTTTTATATGCACATTTTATATGTATTCATGATATTATAATGAGTTTTGTAATATGATGTGGGCAATCTTATCATATTTCATGCTTTATCTCAGTAACCAAGATGATGGAGCTATAAACTTATCACTTGTTGATGCATGTCCTTGAATACATCAATTACAACATCGCGTATTTCATTTTTTTCATCAAAGTACTTTGTTCCAAACGTTGTATCCAATTAAAACGATTCTATTAGTTTTTGTAGTCAATTACAAATGATGCCCTTCCTCAGGGGGAAAGAACTTGGCTCAATGTAGAAACTATATACATAATATTAAATGATATCCTATAAAACTTAAACTAGCTTTATTATTATTTTTTAATGGAATAATGAGCCTGTGTGAAGCATTAAATTAATATATAAGAGATTTACTTTTAAAATTTTGAAAAGAATTTTAAAATTCGTATCAATTACATGAACTAAAACGCACTTCTATGTTTTCATTAAATATTATTATAAAAACATCATTGAGGCAACATAATCAAATTCTTATTGATAGCCTATATCTAAGAAATTATTATTATGATTACTATTATTTTACCAATCACTTAAGTTTTGTATTATAAATATTTATATTTCCTTTATTCTTGTTCTCAATAAGTGAATTGTATCATTAACAAATCAGGAGTTGGTGTTTAATGAATATATGAAACTATCATTTGAAAAAATAATAATAATAATTTCCCACATTCCATTTATCAGCCTTTGGTGGTTCTTATTATGCAATAAGCTATAATTAATTCATTTTTGTATTGCAATATATTTCTTATGAAACTACTCTTCTTCTTTATATCCTATTAGCAATGTCTCCAATGAGCCTTGGATGCAGACATTGCTAATAGAATATAAAGAAGAAGATTAATCTAATAAGGGTGAATCTGTTGCAATTCAAATATGATAATAATGACGTATCTGTTGTAATCTTTTACCATATATGAACAGTAATCTATATTTAATTTATAAATATATAACATAGAGTAACAATAATTTATATTTATTTCATAAATTTAACTGTGAATAAAATTTTTTTATTTTTACCACAAATTTTTATCATTATATAATTATTCTATTAGTAGTATATCATTTATTTTTTATTAATTATTTGATCCATTGCTATTTATAAAATTTTTATTTTGTGATTTTCTTTTAATTATTAAGTTTAATAAATTAAATAAAACTCAAATTATTGAAGTATCATAAGAAAATTCACTTGATTAAACATAAATCTATATCAATTATTTTAATTGAAAACTTGCTTAATAAAACTCAGGATCAACTGTACTAAGATTTTACAACAATCATATCTTCCAATCGATATCATATCGTCCAATGTTGAATCATTTTGTCCTTCTAGAAAAAAACGCAATCTCTTCTTTTAGAAAGAACAACCAATTGGCTACCGACTCTAAATTGTTCTTCATTTTAAAAATGATGTTGATTCAACTTGCAAACTAGATTTCACAAGAAGTCTTAACAATAATATAGCATAACTAATATATTCTCTTAAAAAACAAAATGGTCAAAGAGAAAAAAACATATTTGAAAAAAAAATGCTATTACATATTAACATTAAAAAAATTGCATAACAAATATTTAAAATAAACTTATAATAAAAAAATATTCATGTTAAAAGCTCCCTTGAAATATTAACATATCCAATTTTTTAAAGTGATGGTGTGAACCATATTGAAGGGGGTCAGTTACAATGTGAATTAGAGTCAAGGAAATATTGGAAGCAATCATTATGAAGATCAAAAAGTCCAACATCAAGAGTAACATCATCTTGTGTCATGATGTTCGCATGATCAGCAAAGTATATGCAGTTTGGTCTAATTACAAGAGCTACTATGTGATGTAATGAAAATGTTTGGTTATAACCTATAAAAAAAAGAGTAGTCCCCCAAGTCCTTGAAGGAGATCCATTGAGACGAAGAATAAGAAGAAGCATTAACAGCTGGCACAAACTTAAAGACAGAAATAGTGGCAGTCTTCTTGGTATAACTTTCATCAACCTCCATACCATTGATCTCCTCTTAATTTTTAGAATAGTTCCTGACAAATATTCAATATAGTTCCTGCAAGAAGAGTCTGTAGAGAGCGAATCTTGTATTGATTGGCAAACCAATTTAACATTTTTTTCCATCAAGGTCAATTGTCAATACTACTGAGAAATGTGTGATCGCATAGAACATTCGCTCTTCTTCATGAAAGTAAACATATTCAAACTCTTCAAATTGGTCGATGTGGTAAGGAGGCAGTTGTGGGCCGAGAACCCAAGCATGGTCCACAGGCCTGGCCAAAGCTAGCAATTTTAAAATGTCAAAAATAACAACAATGATACCGAATGGGTCGCTAGAGGAAAGGTCTATCTTCTAGAAATATAGATTACAAAAACTTTCCACATCAATAGCAAAGGTTGGATGCTTTTCAACACAAAAAGAACTTGACATGGCCATCGGGGGTATATTCGGGTTTGATCCTTTGCCATTGATCTTCGAGGATGCTGAAGAGGGATGGGAGCAATATTTCAACTTTTGTTAGATAGTCGAAGAGGAGAGGTATTAAATATGTTTGGTCAAGGGTGATGAGCCATAGTGGCGAAGACCATAGATATGGTTACCAAGACGATTTTAGCCGATGTCGCTTTCTTCTTTTTTGATCGTAAGATCACAGAAGGTAAGTGTGTCAGAGGCCTCTTCTGCATTGCTGGGAAGGACCAACCATGGGGATGGATGATATTGAATTCTAAATAGTGCATTGTCGGGAAGAGCAAAATTACACGATGTGCATGTGGTAGAGAATCGGAGAAAGTCTACAATGGGCAAGTGCGATGAGATGCAATTGAGGAGATCTATAGGGAGATTAGACCATGCCATAATATTATATTCTATGTGACAGAAAGGGAGGAAAGGAGCGGCAAGCCTTCTTTCACTGCAACGCTCAAACAAAAATAAATAAAGTTGGAATCAAATGTGCAATCTTTGGAGATATAAAACCTAGCTCTCGAGTGGACCTAACCTAAGATAGTAGGAATAAAATAAGCATTTGTTGTTAATATTCAATTGCTCATTTGTGGCAATAAAAAAGGCCAACTACTATTATCTATAAATAGAGTATGATGCATATTAGAATTGTTTCTTTAAATAGGGTTATGATAAACTTTAAATGTAAAAGTTTTAAAATAATCATTTTGATTTTCATAATTTAAATTAAATGTTAAACATGTCTTAAAATTTAATTTATTATTTTGTATTAAAATTGATCTTTTATTCCCTACAGTTTGTTAGGAGATCAAAAGATACTTTTTTTATATTTTTTGCGTAAAAATTTGACATCATTTCTAAAGATCTTGAAACAATTATTCTTAAATATATAAAATAAAATTAAATTAAAATATCTTAAAAAAAGCTGCTTTGCTCCTCACTAGAAATTATTCATTCTAATGCATGGTTAAAGCCTCCATTCTTTCAAGAAGCGTTGGAAACAGGAAAGCTCTGTTTCGAATGGGGTCGTTTTGATGAAAGAGCTGGATGCCGAGGAAGAAAAAGAGAAGAAGGTGATTTAGATGCGTCCAATGAGGAACGAGGTGGACTTAGTAAGGTGATGATGGGCAGTGGTGAACCAAGGACGGGGGATGGATTGTCTAGCATGCTATATACTAACTTCTTGCAGGGTACAATCTTGAATGGAATTCTGTACACATTTCTGCTTGGTGTGAATTAAATGTTTTGGAGATCGGATGAGGTCTGATAGATAGAAGATGAAAGCTTTCAGCTGATTGTATTGAATGACATGAATCTGATAGCTTAATTAATATATGGAATCATTTGTGGAATTGGGAAATATGAAAAGACCATTTAATGAACTTTACATATTTCATTTATGTGAAATAAATAGAGGTTGAGAAGGGGAAAAGGCAGCAACTATTGCAAAGGGAAAAACTTTAATTAAATAGATTTCAGCTTCGTTTGGGACGGCTTTTTTATTGCTTTCTAAAATGAAGTTTTAGTACAAAAATAAAAAAATTTGTTCTAAAACTCTGTTTTAGAAAGCAATAAAAAAGCCGTACCAAACGAAGCCTTCATCAGGATTGGGAAGGGGAAAAGGTAGAGGGAATACCAAGAGGCAAGGGGGAGGCTTGTCGACCAATGGAAAAAAAAGTAAGGAGTTTTGGTCGGCTATTTGGAAAAGGGAGGGAGGCTTGGTTGGCAGTGTGGAGGGAAAGGAAAGGGGTCGATCAGCTGTTTAAAGGGTGAGAAGGCTCGGTGGCTGCTTTGAAAGGGTTGGAATGTTCGGTTGGATGTTTGGAAGGGTTGGAGTGCTTGGTGCGCTGTTTGGAAGGATTGGATTGCTCGGTGGGCTGTTTGGAAGGAGGATGGGGGTGAGAGAGGAGATAGGATAAAGCCAAGAACCTTGCCACGGCGATGATTGTTGAGTGTTGCTTTGCCCTACTCATAGTGACTTCACTTTTCTCTGAAGAAGACTCAAACACACATATAACTTGAAAAAATTGACTCACCCACATTTGAATATTCTATGATTTTGAATATTTTATGAAAATAAATTTAGTTGTTTTTTAATTGTCTATTCCATCATCATTTTCTTTATTCTAAGTATTATGAATCAATATTTTCAATTCACTCCAGCAAAGTATTGCCTAAAGCACTAAATCTATACTTCACAAACTATTCTAAAAGTAGCAAAGTTTCATTCACAATAAATAGAGTTGAAATCAAATGTTAAATCGTTGGAGATATATAGCCACTTTCGAGTGGACATGACAAAAGATTGTGGGAATAAAATAAACATTTGTAGTTAATATTAAGTGCTAGTTTGTGGCTAAAAAGATGGCCAACACCCATTATCTATAAATAGAATATGATGCATATTAGAATTGTTTCTTTAAATACGTTTATGATAAATTCTAAATTTAAAAGTATTAAAATAAGCATTTTGATTTTCATAATTTAAATTAAATGTTACTCATATCGTAAAATTTAATATTTAATTTTATTTTAAATTTTATCTATTATTACATACATTTTGTTAGGAGATCAAAAGAGACTAATTGTGTCAAAAATTTACAGCTTTACATATCCTCCAATCGATATCATATCCTCCAAAGCTATAAAACATGTTGAATTATGTTTTCCTTCTAGAAAAAACACAATGTCTCTCCTTTTAGAAAGAACAACCAATTGGCTACCAACTCCAAATTGTTCTTCATTTGAAAAATGATGTTAGTTCAACTTGCTAACAAAATTTCACAAAATATCTTAAAAATAATCTAGCATAACAAATATATTTTCTTAAAAAATAGAATGGCAAAAGAGAAAAAAAAAATACATATTTAAATAAAAAAATGCTACTACATATTACCCAAAAAATGCATATCAAATATTTAAAATAAACTTATAATTCAAAAATATTCCTATTACACGCCTCTTTAAATATTAACATATCCAATTTATTAAAGTGATGGTGTGAACCATATTGAAGGGGGCTAGTTAGGCAGTGAATTAGAGTCATGGAAATATTGGAAGCAATTATTATGAAGATAAAAATGTCTAGCATCATGAGTAACATCATCTTGTGCATGATGTCCGCATGTTCAGCAAAGTATATGCAGTTTGGTCTAATTCAAAGAGCTACTGTGTAATGTAATAAAAATGTTTGGTTATAACCTATAAATAAAGAGCAATTCCTCAAGTCCTCACAACAAGAAAATCATCAATTACTGGCGGATTTTTCTGGGGGCTTGCCAGTAGACAAGTTTCCGGAGGCTTTCCGACAGCTTTCTAAAGGCCTAATTTTCAAAATAATTACCGGCGGTTTTCCGGCACCTTTCCGACCACTTTCCGGCAGAGTTTTCGGTGGCTTTTCCGGTGGTTCATACTAATTTTTTATTATTTTTTCTGCCGGCTTTAATTAAGTAATAATTTTTAGTTACTTTTAATTAATTATTAATTTTTTTAATTAATTAACAGAGAGAGATTTTTCCGGAGCTTTCGACCGCTTCCCGGCAGGTTTTCGGTGGCTTTTCCGGCGGTCGTACTAATTTGATTATTTTTTTGCGGCTTTTAATTAAGTAATAAGTTTTAGTTACTTTTAATTAATTATTTTTAATATAGTTTAATTCATTATTAATTTAATAACATATTTAATTAATTTACTTTAATATTTATTTTTGCAATTTTGAATTATATTTCTTTTATGTCAGTTTTTCTATTTCATTCAATGAACATTCCTTGTAATCTATCTATCTCATTCAACAAATTTTATCATATTTCATTATGTCAAATGTGTTTTAATCTATTATCTTTGTAATTGATGAGGAATATATATTTTGATAATGATTTACATTCATGACATTCCTTTTTTTTTGGTTTTTTTTGTTTTCTATTTTGGCATTGTCTATTATTAAAAATCAATATGATCACAATGATTATTTTTTAAAAAAGAATGTAAACTCAAGTTAGCAGCAAAATACAACATGAACTGAATGAGTCTTGAAACAAAATATACAAAATCCATGTTGATTGACCCCTATATCTTCCATTTTAATCATCAACATAATTTGGGGCCAATGTAGGCGATGGGAATGGTGCTACTCATATGCATTATATATAAATTATATATATATATATATTATATATATTAATA
>NW_021318869.1:433739-440868 GCF_001605985.2 Dendrobium catenatum
TATATATATATATATATATATATATTATGGAAAATAATTGATTGTATTAATTCATCATGCTTAATTCGTGTTTTACATAGTTTTTTTTTAATTTCTTACTTAGATATGGAGGCACAATTTTGTTTTTATTTGTGAAAACCTATAAAAGGACATACGTGTTACATTAAAAAAGAGATTCAAGTCCTTAAAGGATCAAAAGCTCTCTAAAAGAACATCATTTAAAATAAAACCTAGTGAGCCTAATATCCTATCTATTACAATAAGAAAAAATAGAGAACTAAGAAATAGAGGCAAACCAAAGAACCAAAACAAAACAATGTAGAACCCGATTAGCAACATCAAAAATAGCCTTCAACAACTCTCAGCAACATGACAACACACAACCTGCAACCAGTAAGGAGTTTCCAAAGCAAATAAGTTACAAACCTGCAACAGAAAAGGTAAACCATCACAGCAGAGAAACAACACAATAGCAAGGCCCATAACCCAAAAAATAACACCAATAGAGAATCCAAAAAAACAACAAAATTCACACACTGTACAAAGCACCAAAGTAGCCAAGAAATTACCAGAGGATCAACCCCAGCAAAAACTCACACCAAAGGAAGCAACCCCAAACCAAACCAACACAACCAAAGAGCAAAACTTGCCAAAAAAATAAGTAAAATAAGAGAATTACTTTTTTCTAATTTTCTTTTTATTTTTCCACCTACTTCATTTAGTAACACAATTCCTAAAATCATCATCTTTGATATGAACCACATTCAAGCAAAACAAAGCTTGAAAATCATCCATATGCTCAACATTTTATTCCCCATCACCCAGACAAGCCACGGAGAAACACTCATCCAGCCAATCAAAATGATATGCAAAAGACTCCATCAAATTTAAGGCTTGTTGCGTCCTGGAGTTTTCATGGCGGTAGAGAAATATAAGGTTTAATTTCTTAGCATTATATGAAGGTCCGTCACACACCCAAATAAAAAGAGATGGTACATCATTCATGAGAGACGCTAAGATTTTTACATGGAAAACCACTGAAAAGGGGTAAAAACTATGGGGCTTAGCCAAATTTGAATGAATCCACTAGCATTGCAATTGATTACGAATGAGGCCCTTCCTTGGGGGAAGGCCTTAGCTAGATGTACATCTTATAGAGTACATTACATGATGATAATACAAAGAATCACTACTGATGTATTTGTTTGATATGAAGGACTGTAGTCGGTGAGCAACGTAAGTCAGAAGGACCGTAGTCAACGGGCGATAGAGGTCAGATTGACTATAGTCGGTGGGCGACGTAAGTTAGAGGGACCAAAGTCTGCAGACGACGGAGGTCGAAAAGACTATAGTCGGTAGGCGACGTAAGTCAGAGGGATCATTGTTGGCAGGTGACAGAGGTTGGAAAGACTGTAATCGGTGGGCAACGTATGGCAAAAGGATTGTAGTCGACACGTGATATAAGTTAGAAGGACTGTGGTCAGTGGGTGATGTAGGACATAAGGACTGGACTCGGTAGGAGACGTAAGTTAGAAGGACTGTTGTCTAATGACGAAGGTTAGAAGGATGGTGTCAAGTAAAAATATAGTAATGGACAAAAATCCAACATTGGATAAATGTCTGGCAAAAGTCTGACAATAGGTAGAAGTTTGGTGTTGGGTTGAAACTTGGAGATGAGTCGAGGTCCGGCGTCGGGTAGATGAGCTGAGGTACGACTTCTGTGGGTGGCAGAGGAGAACTGCGGTGTTAGATGGTATTCAGGTAGAACTCTGGCTTCACTTGTAGGTAGGACGGAATTTCGGCATCACTTGGAGGTCGGACTAAATATTGGCACCACTTAGAAGTCAGGCGGAACTCCAGAGGTGGTAGAGGAGTTTCTTCCCTCCTATTCTTGTCTTCTCCTCTTCTTTCTTCCTTCTTACTTAGGTCTTGGCTTCCCTTTCAAGAGAATTGAGGAGTCTATTTATAGATTCCTGAAGGGCATGGTCCATAAATAGGTGAGAGATCAGGGTTAAATGGGGAGTGGTTGGATGGACGGCCGATATTGAATCCCTTGATTATGTATCATTCATCAGACATTTGAAGGTCTTAATGACGTCAGAATTTGGTGATCTTAGGCCCAATGGATTCATTTCGTCAAGCCTCTCAATTTGATTATAAGCACTTCATGCTTTAAAACTTTTGGTAACTCAAATTATGGTTTGAACTTTCCAATTAGTGCTTCGGGTCTTTGATTTTGACTCAATTGGTCTTGGATTGAGTGAAATTTGGTGTCATTGGATTTTTTTCTGAGACGCTCAGTTTGACTATAAGTTTGCTGAAATCAGAGTTCAGATGATCCTGAATTTACTTTTTGCAGTTCCCAACTTGATTTTGTTTTGCGATTCATGCCCGATCAAGATAATGTTTTGATGATATGTCAAGGCTAAATGAGCAATCAAAGCATCCTTAAAAATATAAGAGAGTTCAACATCAATATCATCCACATTTTTATTTGCATTGGAAATATTAGGCGGCACATCCGAATCAATCAATAGAAAGTCACCTGAAAGCATCACCAATACTCTAGGGGAAGAATTCCAATCAACAAATTTTATATCTCACAAATCAACATTTACATCATCTAAATTCTCATTATAAAGAGCATTATCCTTAGATTCTTTCTCAAAATCAGCAGGGGAATCTGTAGCAAGTTGATGATCACATGCAAGCGTTAAAGACAGGTTATTACCATCCACATTATTAATACCCTCACAATCCTCTTGGACAGAGCAAGGCAATTCTAATAAAGGCAAGCACATTGAAAATGAGACAACTTAACCACATGAACCAAAATAGCTTTGATAACCATCTCATCAATGACACTATTAAGATTTTTAGTAACATAACCAACAATAGGCTCACCAGTCAAAAATATAGGGATGGTCGAAACAACATGAACATCAAAATGTCCCGAATCACAAATAGGATGAGGCAAAAGCTCATATTTCATATTATCCACATTATTTTGCAATGTTAAGTGAATACTAACAATAAGGGGGAAAAGAACTTGTAGTCGTAGCATCAATGATAACACTATGGCATTAGTGCCATTCCCCATAGAATTAACACAAGATTTAAAAGGAGACCTATCTAAGTGGGGGTGAAGAATACAACAGTTAGTTTTGTAATGCCCTAAAGACTTGCAGTGATTAGAAAATGGAGGAAAATCTTCCATAACAACCTATTTAACGTAACCTAAATTATTAAAAATAATCCAAAATGCCTCAGGATAACATTTGGAGATATCATGTTTGACAAGCACCCTAGCAACATATGGTCGTAAACCAATGGCAGTGGCATTATCAATTTTTAATGGAAGAACAAAAAGCAAACCCAAGTCATGAAGAATGCAGGGGGAGAATAGATGAGGCCTAAGATTTTGGAATGAAACTCAAATAGGAATGATCAGAGATTCCACAGTAATATCAAAAATTGGCAACCACTTAAACAATTTCATGTAGCAGTTCAAAATTAAATAAGAATGATGAGAAAATACTCTTTTATAATCCATATCATATACCATATTGATTAAGCATGCCTTGCATCTAATACAGTGACAGAACATTTACATACAGATCAATTTTAGGTTAAATAAAAACTTACGAATTAACTCAAGAGGAGTTCTATGATTTAGAAATTTACCAACCAATGCAACCAATGAGTATTCGAATGGTTGCGCAAAAGCAAGGATTTCTTCTTCCAAAATCTATAAGGGCAGAATCCCACGATGTGTTGTAGTTTTGAAATCCAGAAAATTGCTCGAAAGGGAAGCCCCATACAAGGCTTCAAGAAAAGAATGATTATATTTTTCCCATTAAGGAAATCACACTCACTCAATCGATTAACTGTCATCCAAGTTGAGAGACAACTAAAGGTGGCATGATCGAAAGATTGAAACCAAGAGAGAAAAAGAAAAAGGTGGAAAAGACACTATGAGAAGAAATCCCAAAGAATTGAGGGCCATAGCGCATAGTGAGTGATGATCTAACTCCATCTTATCTAGAGGCACACTTATGGTTTTAAATTAAGGATCCAAAAGGGTTTATCCAAAACTACAAATAAAAAAAATTTGGTTCGAGAATAACCACATAAAATTTTCTTATAATTACAAATAAAGATTGTATTCAATTTATCATCTTATCCTCAAGTATTTATCAATTTTATGAGGCACTTTTCTAAAATTTTTATAAGTTACTCCTCAATTCTTCTTTTATATTAAGAAATTTAAATTTAAAATCTTTTCATCTAAGATTGTGAAAGATTTATATCCATCAATCAAAAAATTTTCATTGGAGGTATGGAATTAGTTGGAGGTTGTGAAAGATTATTTGCATGGTTGAAAATTTTTATCAGAATAATGTATTATAAATTCTATTATGATAAGAAGTTAAATGCATAGAACTATATGATGCTTATACTTTATATAAAGACAAATGTTGCATGGTATCATATATATGACTTTTACTGCTAAGGAAAAGATTCATATGATGTTGCCATAGGATTTGGTAGGGGAATAGGTAGAAGGATAATGACTAGCTGAGGTTTCCTTATTTATATAGTTGATCTTCTATTTAGTCTTTTTATTATTGTAAATATTTGCTTATTAGTTTCTAATGATCCTTCTAGCAAATTTTATTTATTTATTTTGGTAAAAATGGCTCAACTTACTTTTTAGGTGTTTAAAGTTCTATTTAGGCTAAAAGGAATATATTAGAGAAGAATTTGGGTTATGTTTTGTGTGTTCTAAAGTTACTTAAATGAATTAATCTATGTTGCATTGATACAATTATTTATGAAGATGTGCTGTATCGGATATGTGTCAGACACGAATACACGTCCGATACGACACCAATACGTACCAGATATGGCAAAGCCGTATCTAATTAAAGCACTATTTAATTTTAAAAAGACATGCATATTGGATACACGTATTCATTAAAAAAAAAAAACAAAATAGAAGAATCGTATTAATTTCCATGGCTACAAGCAAGGTCTCTCATTTCCGAATTTGTAACATGAGAGGCGTTGTGGACCTCCGAAAGAGCGCCGCTCATGGGGTTAAAACCCAAAGGATACGACTGCACTGTCCCATAGGACACAATGATCGTAGGCATTTACACTCGACACGAACAGGTCAATGGAAGGGAAAATTAGATCATGCAAACGACTAAACATTAAGGATAGAGGCTCTCGCCAGCACACCCTGATGGGTAGTAATATATACGACCTGATTGTAACAACGGGTTTCCCCCACCCGATGCATCAGCTTGAATGCGATTTAGTATATGGTGGAATTTAGTTTCCCATCGGCGCAAGCCCCTGTGGTTAATTACATCCCAGGCCGAGACCTGAGAAAACTCTCGATTAAGGATCATACATTATCTCTTCCAAAGTGGGATTGGTATAAGGGAATAGACTAAGAAGTCCTACTCAAAAGGAAGAAAGGTCTGATTTGGCTAAATCCACATGCGGGGTTTACACCGGCATTCAGAGGATCTAGGGTACTAAAGAGAAATTGGAGAAAGAAAATCAAGCATCCAATCATATGCATGAGAGAAAAGATGAAGGTGGCGTCATCATGTGATGCAGATAAGTACGATTTTATAATCCCTAAAGAATAGGGAACTTTCCTACTATTTAGGCCTACTACAAGACCAAATGTAGTAGCCTCAAATCCTAAATCTAAGTTGGGTTTAGTGTTCTACACACACTAACACCCGTGTCCTAGCTAATGCAGTGCAAAACCTGGACTTACCTCGGCCTAGATTGGGGAGCCAGCTTAACCTAATCGATTCAAAACTATGCTATCAAGTCATTTATGAAAGATGGGTAGGTGGTTTTAGTTTTTAGAAGTAGGACCGACATCTAGAGAGTTTCCTAATTAGTTTTAGACTTATGTAGGTTGAATGCACCTAACTAATATAATTAAAATATAATTAAGTTAATTACTAATGCAATGCATGCTGGTTGAAGCTTTCAAATCAAATATGCGTTAGATTTTAAAAATAGGCTTATTATAAAATAATTTTTAGAAGGAGACTAGACTTCCCCAGGTCCAGCACCTCATCCTCATAGGTCATATTATTCGGACTCTACCCGCAGGCGGGAAAGTGTCTCATAAGAAGGAGAGAGAAGAATGCATTAATATGCATGTGACCCAGGATGATTCTAGTAATTCCCTACGTTCGTTAGGTTTCTATGTTATTTAAACCCTAAATATTAAATTTTTTATTATGAGTAGAAAATATTTTATAATCCTTAATGAGCCTAATGAGATCCAGGTTAAATCAAAACACAGCATGCAACTCCCCAATAAACTAAAAAAAGCAAGCAACTCTAAAGGTACACAGTATAAATAAAACACATCATAAATAATCTAACTAATCAAATAAATGTCCATAGGCCAATTACCCTTTAATTATAAACCAGGGTCTGTAGAAAAGTAAAGTGGCCGGGCACCACTGCCAACAACCCAGATTTCTAAGCCTATGACTGACGTAAATAACTTTGAGTGGAATAATGGGTCTTCAATTCTTCAATCTTCATGAACTTCCTCTCCTTGGACTCCTTGGATCTCTCCTCCTTGGACTCCTTGGATCTTTCCTCCTTCAACTTCTTGGATCTTTCTTCCTTGGACTCCTTAGATTCGTCATGGCTTGAATATCCAAATGAAGAGACAATTCCCCCTATCGAAGGTGTATTGCCTTTTCTCTTTGGATATCTAAAAGCCATCCGAACTCGATCTTCCAAATGAAAGAAGACTCTCCCCTATGAGGATGCATTCTTCTTTTGAAATTCAAGTTGGATAAGAATATCCCAACTCAGATTCATTTTCATAACTCTCACCAATATTACAAATAGATTACATTAATGGAAAGCAATAAATTCTAAACTCCCTGCAAGGTTATCTTAATAAACATTTCAAGTAGTTATAATCTCAAGCAGTTTATATGAAGATAAAAGTACACATCACAGCCATGCTTGGCCATGCTCTTAATTATTGAGGGCTAAGAAATTTTTTGGATCACCTATAGTAGTTATAATAATTACTTTAGCCCTCATTTATTTAGGGGAGCTGAGCAAGCAC
>NW_021318869.1:440968-457165 GCF_001605985.2 Dendrobium catenatum
CTTAGGCTTAACAACCTAATTACTAGACTCAACAAGCACCTGCATAAAATATCATTAGAAATCATGACAGTTGCCCCCCTTTAGCTTGCATGAGCATGACCACTTGCATGAAAAATAATATATATATGTTGTTCTTAACCTAGGGGTAAATCTATCCCTCATCACATCAATTCTCAGAATGCAGTAAAAGTAAGCAAACACAACAACAGTTTCATTCACGGCATGCTGTAAAATATCGAAAAAGCCTAGAGCAAAGCAAAAAAAGTAAACACTAGCCTAGCCTAAGTCTAGAAGTGGTGCCCTAGCAAATAATTCTATGTGTGTGTAAGGTTTGTGTGGCTTTGGATAGGTCATATATAGGATGACTAGTTCCAATTGCCTAAGGTTATAATCTGTTAAAGGCTAGAAAAGGAAATTATAGTTGAAGTTTAGATATTAGTAAATTAGGGTCTATTTTAGTTAATTTAGTTTTTTGATCACTTTTAAATACTTAAGGTAGTGATATTTGAAGTTTATATTATATTATCCAATTTTGGAAAGTCCTGGGGTCCTCATAGGTCCTCGCTATGGGATCCAAAAGATCACTATGAGAAATAGGCTAGGTTTGGGGTTCCTAATGTTTTAGGTAAATACTAGACCTTAAGGGGAGTAGTTATATAAGTAGTCTGCTGGATTTCGAGTTTCCAATTCAAAGTTATGAATTTTGGAAGTTTCGGGCCCTAGACTATAGGTTGGGGTTGACCGGAAAGTTAACTTTTTTAATTTAGGTTAGTTTCTGGAATCCTGATATTTTTAATAAATACAAAACCCTAATTGGAGCTAAATTCAATTAAGTTTGCATAATTTGGAATTTTCTACAATTAGTTATGAATTTTCGAAGTTTAAGTATTTATTGAATTATCTAACAAAGGGGTGGTTTTATGGTTTTGATCCAAATCAGCTCCAAACTAATTGGAATCACCCCCAAAGATTTTAAATGACCTAAGAAGGTGTTCCCAAGTATTTGGGAAAAATTTAGGATTTTTAATAATTTATTAGAGGCAGAAAGGTAATTTTCAATTGAAGTTAAGTTAAGGGTCAAAATAAGGATCCCTATTTAGCTCAAGTTAAGGGTTAGATTCTGAATAATTTGAGCTATTATGGGTATTTTTATGAGTTAAAATGGATTTCTTATAATTTTTATAAGTTATCAGGCCCTATTTATTAGGTTAAATAGGATTTGCTAATTAAAGGGTCTAAAGAGCCCTAAAATTCCCAAAAAAATTTAGGATATTTCAGATGTCATTAGATTTAAATGTTGAAGTTTTCATGTCAATCAGGGATCTATCCGAGCTCCTAAATTTTTCTAAGTTCGCTAGACGGGTCCTTAAGGTGTCACTACACATGACATTCAATTTGCATAAACTGAAACCCTAAACAATGATTCATTATTTTCTCTAGATTGGGTGCATAGAATCAAATGAAATGTTAAACTATAATCTACAAGTGAAGAGCATTCATGGGGATATATTATTTTCATCTAAAATGAAATAAAAAAAAGCTATTTCAATCTAAGTGTTCTAGACTAGGGTTTGAGTTTTTGCCGAAAATACCCAAGGGATTTGGGAGATTTCTAGCGTGTTGCACTTGTAGACTGTCCATGCTCCTAATTGTAGAAGAAATTGGGTTTTGAAATGCGATTGATCGGTTGGAAGAAGTTTTCGAACATTTAGACATTCGGTTCGCCGGAGAGCTCGCCGCCGACGGGGATTTCATGATGGATTTAATTGGGGAAGGTGGAAGGGAGTCTCTAAAGCTCTCACATGAAAGGTTTTGGGCTCAGAGAAACTAAAGAGAGAGACATTGGAAAAAATACCCCTTAACAAGCCCTAATTTTCACTATTTAAATGCATGGACCTAAAAGGAACAACCAAGATTCAATCCAGAGGTGATTGGGAGGGAAGTTTAATTGATTCCACGGGATTTTGAATTTTAGACCATCAATGGGGCTTTGAATGCACATAATAGGCTCTTAATGGACTTAAATAGGTCATTTTGACGGCCTATTTAAGACTTGGGTTGACCAGGTAAATGGTTGACCTGGTAAACCCAGTCAAATAGGTCAAAGGGGAACAGTGGATTGAGCTATGGATAGGTTTGAATGCATGCAAGATTGATTTGGGCTCTAATGGGTCTAAATAGGTCAAAATGACCCATTAAGGCTTGGATTGACCAAATCAAAGTTTGACTTAGTCAATTTAGCCTATTTAAATCCATTGAATGATAGGGATGAGTCCAAGGATGTTTGGAATTGATTAGAACTTGATCTTTGCTCGAAAGGGCCTAATGGGTCAATTTGGGTCAACCTCGGTTGACTTGGTCAACCTCGGTTGACTTGGTCAACCAGGTTGACCCAGGACCTGGGTATGGGCTCGACAGACTCAATTTGACCCACTAAACTGGATAGGAGAGAACTTGGGTCATGGCTTGGTGAAATTGACCAAGTCAACCCTTTGGTCCAAGGGTTTGGCAAAAATCCAGGTCAACAGGCATTAGGGCTCCTTTGTTTCATCTTTTTCATTTACGTCGAAGGAGCAAAATAGGAAAATTAGTTGACTCTAATGAGGCTAGGTGATCGAGGGCTTCATAACAGCAGCAAATAATTCCTATTTTTTTAAAATCAGCAAGTAACATCAGCTTCAGGTTATTGCTAAGCTGTTGATCTTCATGAAAATAGGCCAATTATTAATTAAACAATTCCTCTTTTCCATTTCCTTTGAAAATAATCTTCAAACACATCAAGAATCTTATCCTCATTGGTTTTGATAACACCATTATCAGTAGAAATTTGATTGATCTTGCTCCAATTTTTTCTAGTTGACACAACGCATGAAAGAAACTAGAATTTTGATCTCTATCTTCTAACCGCTAAGTTTTAAAATGTTGCCTCCACCACATAGACAACCTAACAAGAGTAGTATTTAACTCATGCACTTTCTTTCCCATCACCAGCAATTTTCTCGGACTCAGACCAAACAAGCATTCCTCTTCTTGTAAAACAAAACTATAATTTTCAAGGTCCACTTTTAATTTATTAAGTTATTTTAGTTTGTTCTTACTCCAAAAGGACAAGCTTCTAAGTGATCTTCTAACTTTCCATTGAAGGATGTTACCAGCAGTACCAAAATCCTTTTTTCTCCAAGATTTCATAACCAAACCTCTTGAAGCTTTATAGAAACACCAAACATTCTCAAATCTAATAGACTTCTAATTGTAAATTTTAGAATTGAAAAGATTAATAATGATAGGACAATGATCAGAAGCAACTCTAGGCAAGTGCTTAATAATCGCAAGTGGAATATGACATAAGGCTTTAGAATTTAGAAAAACCCTGTCTAACCTTTCCTAAATGCTAGCAAGACCTTTATTGTTACACCAAGTAAATTTTGGCCCAATGGAGCCAATATCATGATAATCATTTGCAATTAAGAAATCCTCATCTCTTGTGGACCTTGGAAAAATAAGAACCAACAAAAAGTTTTGTTTTGGAAGTTTGAACTTTTGGAGCCTACCCTACCACACACATTAAACTATAAAAATATGTAACTGCAACATGTGGGTCTGAAAAGAGAAAATTTTGATTTAGAAGTTTGAATTTTCTTAATCTTTGTCCAATCACGCAAATCAAGTTACAAATAGATATAACTGCAATATGTTGGCTAGGACAAGGAGAGAATTTCTAAAAAGCGAATCAAACTTTAAAGATTTAAATTTTTGGTCCCAATCCTTATAAGATGTCGATCTACTAAAAGAAGTAACTCTAATATATGATTAAAGATTGAGAAAAGTTTTTTTTAATATTCAAAATTGAAATTATTTATTTTTCTTAGAAGATCAGTTTAAATCTTTTTATTGCAGTTGTATAGAGAGGCATAAGAAGATATTCCATTAAGAATTGATGGGGCTCCTAAAAGATCTAATTTTATAACTTCTTAGGATATTGATCAAGTTATCCAAGAATAAAATGAATAAGATTACTAGCGAAAGAAAGGTAGTCACAACCCATGTCAAGCACAAGTATACTGTCGATATAAGGGTATCAATCACTGTTAAAGATGGAGAGAGGAATTGATCCCAGTGGAGTCATTAGAAAAATCTGTGGGGAAAATAAATGCCATATAAATTTAATGTTCTCATATTTTTAAATTGAATATTACAATGCGAATAAAGATATATCTCAAAAGACTGATATTATATTCTACAATGGTATTAATATCAAAATAAGGTTTTGAAAAAGTGAAATTTCTATAATCAAATACAATTCAAATAATAATATATCATCTAGAAAGATGAAAATGAAATTCTATAGAAAATGTTTAAAAGAGAAAAGATTTTAAAATTCAACCATTCCTACAATCAAATATACCAAAGAGAATATTGCATTATCTCAAGAGATAAACATAGTATTCTATAAGGGATCTAAATGTAATTATGAGTTTTATAAAATTCACCAATTTTGAGGTCAAATTATTAGGGAGAATGTTGTATCATATGAGGTGATGATAAAAGCATTATTCAAGGCTA
This sequence comes from Dendrobium catenatum, assembly GCF_001605985.2. Classification (NCBI taxonomy): domain Eukaryota; kingdom Viridiplantae; phylum Streptophyta; class Magnoliopsida; order Asparagales; family Orchidaceae; genus Dendrobium; species Dendrobium catenatum. Next base: position 445,532 of record NW_021318869.1, read on the forward strand.
TTTATATGCAGATATGGGTTTGAAAAAGATATTTATATTTATAGAGATTTTCCCTTATAAAATAGGGTTTATTTTAATATGGAGTTCTCAAATCCTCATAAGAGTGAGCCCCTCTAGTTAAATACATCTTAAGAGAGCTACTGCTAAGACGACTCTCGATTAAAGTAGTGATTTTATACCCTTTAATTATAAGGTAAAAGACAAGGTTAGAAATTATAATTTTTCAAGGAGAAAACTCAACGTTTGAACAGTTCTTAGCGAGTAAAAGGAGAAAGGAATGAAGTGCTGATTTAAAGAAGCTCAGAGGCAACCCCATCTTATCATATGCTGGGGAATAATATTTTAAGATTAAATTTATTTATTCAAGTTGAAATTTTATTAGAAATGCTGGACTATATTCCTAAAAGGTGAGAACTTATAATTTGAGGTCTACCTCAAAACCTAGATATAAGTTGGACACTAAAAAGTAATAACAAGAACATATTTAAAGAAGTGTAATATGGACTTATTTCTTGTCCAAAAAAGATATCTAGTTAAATCACCTAATCTTCTTAAAATCTTGTTATTTGGTCTTATGAAAGATGAGTAAATTATGACTTTTTTAGAAAAGGAATCGTCAACTAAAAAAAATCCTAAATAGCCACAGACCATAAAAGATAGGTTATACTTCTAAAATAATGCAAAAAAAAAAAATTATTTTAAATTAGTTTCTAATATAATACATGCTAGTTGAATCTTGTATAAAAAATCATGTGCTTTGAATTATTTTAAAAAAAGCAAAAAAAAAAAAATAATTTTTTTGGAAGACTAGGCTTCCCCAAGTTCAACACCTCATCCTCGTAGGTTAGATTATCTTAACTCTTCCTCAAGCGAGTAAATGTCAAAATAAGGATAAAGTCATGAAAAATATCTATGTGACCTCGAACAATCTTTGGTTTTCTTTCTTGGAAAGATTGTCTTTCTATGTTATTTTATTTCTAAAATTTTATTTTTAAGTTATGAGTTTTAATCCTAGGAGGCTAATTGAAATTCAGGCATATGCACATAAAAGAAAAAAAACCTAAAAAATTGACAATTTCTACTATGTAAATCAATATAAATAATTAATTAAATCAAAGTATGAACCAAAATATAATGCCCAAAGTATATATGACAAATGACGCTTAATGTACCACTTAGGATCTGCTGAAAAGTAAAGATGGTCAGGCCTTATAAATAACCCCTGGATTATACCCTATGAAAGGACGCAAATCTTATATAATAACATATTTTTTTTTTTATCTTTAGTGCTTTCTTCTAATCATGTTTCTTATCTTCATACTACTTATGTTTTATTTCAATAGGATATCCAAATGAAAAGAACTATCTGATTAAGAATGTTCTTTTATCTTTGGATCCCTAATTATTTTAACAAAATATCTCATTTTATAGACTTTCAGAACTCTTTTTATGAATTATATTTTTGAAACATGAAAATTAATCTATATATTTTGTGTAAATTAATAAGCATTGGTCCTGTTTAGTTCTCTTTAGTTAACATATAGTATCATGCTTCCATCATTCTTCTCAAATAAGACTGGTGCTTCCCAAGGTGAAATGCTAGGTCTAATGAATCTCTTATCCATCAATTCTTGTAGCTGCATTTCAAGTTATTTAAGTTCAATCATTAAAATACAATACGGTGCTTTGGAGTAGTACCCACAACCAGATCTATGGTGAACTCGATCTCACGATCAGGAGATAAGCCAGTAAATCATCAGTAAATACATTTACATACTCTTGAACTATCAAAAAATTATCTAAATTGAGGTTTGGTTTGTTGGTATATATCTCATATGTTTACATACTCTTGAACATCCATGATAAATCATCTCATGGGCTTTAATTGCATATATACAATACAAGATTCCTCTTGCATCGCTAAAGCTAAAGGCTGGCGCCTTGAGTATATAAAAAATTATCCTTCTCTTATGACAATCAATTATATCATGATACTTAAATATCCAGTCCATTCATAATATTACATCAAATTCTGCTAGTGGAAGAATAATAAGTGTTGCAGGCATATGTGTTGAAACTTGATTTCTATGAATTAGGTTGTTGGACCTAAGCTTATGTCCCACGGCTAACCAAGAGGGGGGGGGGGGGGGGGGGGGGGGGGGGGGGGGGTGTGAATTAGTAAAAAAAAAAAAATCCCTCCTTTTTAATTTTTAAATCAAAAAATAAACTTTAATGAGTTTTGTAGAAAACGTTTTTCAACCACAATTTTAAAATAAAAAAACACAAAAATAAAAGGTAGATGAAAAATAAAGACACGAGGTTTATAGTTGTTCGGTCAAAACCAGACCTACATCCACTCCCCGGAGGGACCCTTTGAGTAATGCATTAATACCAATAATGACTCTCTTTTTTCACCCACAGTAAGGCGGAGAAGCCTTTACAAACACTCTTTCCACCACTACCCGGTGCGACAGAGAACCGTCATCCTTTTACATTATCCCCAGTACTGGAAGAGAACCTTCATCCTTTCACAATCTCCTAGTGTGGGAAGAGAACCCTTCATCATTTCACAATCTCTTAGTGTGGGCAGAGAGCCCTTCATCCTTTTACACTCACCTAGTGTGGGCAGAGATCCCTTTAGTTGTTCACACTCTCGAAGTGTGGGCAGAGAACCCTTCGGCTGTTCACACTCTCCAAGTGTCGGCGGAGAACCGGATCTCCTTAATAGATCTTCTCACAATAATTCTAGAAGGAAGAGAGAAAAGAGTGAAAAAAACACAAATAAAGAGTAAAGACTCTTACCTTTGAGTACCAAGTGAAACCTTCACGCTCCAATGGAAAGAAATCTCCTTCAAACACTCTCTCACACTCTCTCCTTTACTCTTCTTTTAATAGGCACGAAGATCAGTAGGAAAAAAGATTATATGGCATTTTAGTTTGGATTATTTATAGGAAAGAAACAAAAAATCATCAAAAAATTGCAAATTTTCAAGTCAATACTAATTGAATCGTCATGTACGATCATGGATCATCGTAGATGATTTTACTTAAATCCGTTGGAAACGAACCTAATGTATATGGGTACGAAATGATTTCGTACACACACATCATCCCGTACGAACTAGGTTTGTTAGGTACGAACGGTTATTCCATAGGTTGGTTCCCAAAAACTGTAGAATGACACTTAATTTTCAGAGTCGGTTCACTTTGTCCTGGGACGAAGTTAAGGTTCGTTTGGACGAAACTTTTACAGAGAGCAAATCGTCCCGGGACGAATACACTTTGTCTTGGATGAAAATGCTCTAGAGAGAAACTCGTCCTGGAACGAATACACTTCGTTCTTGAATGAAAATTTTCTAGAGAACATTTTGTCCGGGGACGAATACACTTCGTCCTGGACGATCAGGACTTAAAAATTTTTTCTTCAACCCCTATTCATTCCATTGCTCTTTAGAGGAGATAACTGATCTGATCATCCCGTACAAACTATGTTCGTCCTGTACGATCAGTACAAATTTCTCAAAATCTTCTAAGGTGTATGTGTGTATTCACTCAATTACAATCACTTCCTCTCAAATTTAATTCAAAGAAGAATATAAATTTTTAAATATACAAAGTATCTCATGATGAATTTGATTTGAAGTCATTGTAGTCTGGAGTTTGATTTTCCTGAAATGTTAGTACACACAAGAGCAAAAATATTAATTAAAATATTAATCTATACATCTATATTTAAACCTAAAATCATATACAATACTTAGGATCCATACAATCATGAGTATAAAAGAATAACTAAAATAAAAAGAAATTGAACCTATTGGAATCCTTATCAGCCTCACACTCTTGATTCTCTACAAGGGCTATAATTTTTTAATCATCTATAATGAGCTAAAAGCCTAGTACGTCACCAAAACCTACAACTCAATTCATAGCACGATAAAGGAGTGATATACATGTCAACAGTTAAATCATAGCTGTTACATTCATATGATAATTCAATCAATTCATAAGCAGTAAAATTCACACGTAGTTGTAGTATAATCTATAAATAGTAAAGCGCTATGATATGGAAATAGTAAACCAATATAAGTATCAAATCTATAAAGTAATCATCGTATCTATAATACCAATTAGTGAATAAATCAGACAAAACATTAAATCAAAATATTAGTAAAGACTATTGAAATCAAATCAATGTCATAAAATCATATAGGAATGTACACAAGCTATCAAGTTATTCTATATCAGTATTAAATCAATATTTTAATCGCATGCTTCATATATCATATATATCACGTACCCAATGAATATATCATATTTTTTCTATAAATAAATTGGTAATAATGTTAATAATAAATTTATATAATAATATTAATAATGCATTAATAACATTCATTTGAGTAGTCATATTAAACAACTAAGAATTATGGTTATAATATATTTTTAAGTATCATATGAGTGTTAATAAATTGTTGGCTCAATAAATAGAGTGTCACTCTTTTTCCATTGACACAATAATCATTTCTTTATAAATCCTAATTACTGTATCATGTGAATTAATAGAGAAAAACACTAAACCCTAATTTTTAAAGGAGAGCCCATCGGTCCACCATCCTTTATAGGTCAATCACTCTCCAACCAATGGGTCAACAAGTCTTTACTTATTTTTTACCAGCACATTATTATCATAGTACTATAATAGTAATAGCGACTAGCTATTACTCAATCACAAATCCACATTCATTTTCAATATATTACTATAAATAAAGCATATTTGAGTTTAATTCAAAAAATGCCAAAATGTCCTTATAATTGATAATAAAATTCTTTTTTTTTTTTGAAGAAATGCACCACAATTGCATTAAGAAAAAAAAAGAAAGCTAATTACACTTGATAAGAATGAAAAGAATCACATTCCTCCTTGATCGAATACAATAGCAAGGAAGGAATGTAATCAAAAGAAAAACTATCAAAGAAGAAACTCCTACTAAGAGCCATGGTAGCACTTAAGTTGGCCACCTTATTACAACTTCTATGAACATGATTGAAGACCTCTTTATGAAAGTCATTGACAAAAAGAAGCTCCTCCAAAGGCCACATATCCACGGTCTCCTTATTCTTTTTGAAAGAATCCTGAATGAACTTAATGACATTAACATTGTCACTCTCTATAATCACCCCTTTGTACTCAAGCATCCAACTCCTAATGTACTCCCTAACTGAGAAAACAGCCTCCATCTCAAGTTTGGTAATATCCCAATGGACTTTCTTTTCCCCAAATGCAATAATAAACCTTCCCTTATGATCTCTGAAAATGCCACCAACTCCAGCACAGTAAGATCTAAGCAAAGACGCATCAATATTTATCTTCATCCAGTCTTTCGGAGGGGGGCACCAAGACTCACAAGACTCCCTAAGGAGATTGGTTCCCCAGCTTGAAAGATACGGACTACCTTTATTAGTAGCCAAGGCCAAAGAATTAGAAGCTATAACAGAAGCGGCAATGCAGATTTTCCATGTTTCACACAGTTTCTATTCCTCCAAGAAAGATAAACAACAGTGCAGTAAATCTTAACAATACCGAGATTCTGAATAGACATCCTTCTTAACTCCTGCAAACAGCTGCTAAGAGACTGAAAAACTGGAATAGAAATGCCCCAATCATGCATCTGTTTCATAACTTCAATAAAAAATTTGCAATGTACCATAATGTGTTCATAACTCTCATTAGTATTACAGCCTCTAGCACAAGCCCAATCCACAGCAAGCCTTCAGTAATGTAGAAATACATTTGTGGGGATTGCATATTTCCCAAGTCTCCACCAAAAAATTTCAACTTTCTTGTTTAGTTTGAGCTTATACAGCCATGTATAATAATCTTCTCCATCCATATTGCACTTACTGTTCAACATATATTCATAAGACATAGCCGAGATAGACTTACCCGAGTGCATTCTCAGCAGCTCCCTCCGATCCTCCATCCCAGGGTTAATCTTAATGTTGTTGATCAGCATGATGAATTCAGGATGAAAAACTTCATGAAGCAATGTATAATTCCATTGACCTTCACTCAATAAACGTTTGCTGACATTCATCCCTTCCAATACTACACAATCCACCAGTGTAGGCCATCTGTTAATACACTTGTCTAGCACCCAGATATCATTTAAAACATTGATCTTATTTCCCCTGCCAACGGCCCATTTGGTAATGTTCTGCAGCTGTCTTCCCCCATCAAGTAAGATTTTCCATGTATTTGAAGTTGCCTTCTTTTGTGATCCAACCATTAAATCATCTCCATACTTGTGTTTGATAGTTTTGTAACAAAGAGACTCAGTTTTCTGAAAAAGGTCCCACGCCAGTTTGGACCTCAAAGAATCAACCTTCATCAAAGGAGATTGAAGTCCCATCCCACCCATACTTCTCGGTTTGCACAGATCTTCCCAGGCCACATAGTGCATACTATGCTCTCCACCCAGTTTATGCCATAGAAAATTTCTACATAGTTTTTCCACCTCATACAACAACTTTTTAGGAACTAAAGAATGAGTTACTAAAAAGTTTGGCATAGACAAAAATGAACTAGAGATAAGAGTAATCTTACCTCCCGAAGATAAATTCTTCTTGCCCCATGCATTGAGCCTCTATCCATGACATTGCTCAACATATCTTGAAAATCAGCCAACTTCAATCTATTTAAGGACAACTTAATTCCAAGGTAGCTCATATCCTTCACATTTTTGTAACCAAACAACCTAGTAATCTTCTTCTTAGTTGAGTAGCCAACTACCTTACCAAAAAAAATCTGAGATTTACTGACATTTATTCTTTGGCCCGTCCATTTGCAAAAATCTTCAACTATTTTCTTCAAGGCTTTGGCTAACCAAGTGGATACATGAGAGAAGATTAGCACATAATATGCATACAAAAGATGTGTAATCCTAGGGCCTCTAGGAGAGACTCTAATACCAAGATCTTGTCCCTTTTGCTCAATGAATTAGAAAGCAACTGGAAGCACATAATGAAGAGATAAGGAGAGAGTGGGCATCCTTGACGAAAGCCACTATGAGCATCAATCCACTCAGAATTTCTCCCATTTATAATGATTGAAAATCTCACCCCTACAACACATTCCATGAGCAGATTAGAAAACAAACAAGGAAATCCATACCATTTAAGGATTTGATCAAGTGCAGTCCATCCCATACTATCATAAGCCTGTTCCATGTCTAGCTTCAAAGCCATCAATCCCTTCTTATTCTTAGAAATTTTGAACTTATGAAATATCTCTTGAGCCAACAAATAATGCTAAAAAATAGACCTTCCCGGCATAAAGGCCATTTGCTCTTCAGTGATCAACTTGGAAATGCAATTCTTCAATCTGTTAACTAGAATAGTGGCTGCAATTTTATAGTTAGTCTGGAATAAACTAATCGGACTGTAATTAGAGGGAGTTAAAGGGCTCTTTATTTTAGCAATCAAAACAATTAAAGTATCCTTCCAATTCCTACTCATTTGACCAATGTTTAGGAAGTTCTTAATAGCTTCCCACAAAGTTTTCCATACTATATCCCAATAGCATTTATAAAAAGATGAAGTGACTCCATCCATACCTGGAGATCTATTATTTCCCTGCTGAAATACCGAAGCCTGAAGTTCAGCCAAATTGACAATAAAATTCATACTGAGCAAAAATTCATATTTTTAGAATTTAATCAAATTATCAAATATGACATAAAATAACATTCTGAAAATATAATTAAGTTAAATCACTATTTTTAGACAACAATAAAATTAAGCCTTTATCCCACTACGTGGTGTTGACTACATAAATTTTTTTTTTGTCCATTATGTCTGGTAAATAGTTGAACTCTCATTTAGATCTAATAAAGAAAGTTCATTTCTAATATTTTCTAACCAAGTATTTTTAGTTCTACATCTATCATTCTTAACACATGTTAAATCTAATACATCTACTCTTCTAACCGAGTCATCGGAAGTCCACCGTCTTATATGAATAAATCATATAAGGTGACCTCTCTAATCTTATCTTCCATGGGAGCCAATTCATCCTTTTGATGTATATGCTCACTTTGTATCTATCTCTAAGAGTAAGGCCACTCATCCACCTCAGCATCCTCATCTCTACAAAACTTGACTTAATATTATGCGTCTGTTTGAATGGCCAACATTCTGCGCCATAAAGCATTATAGGTCTAACCACCATCTTATATAACTTTCCCTTACAACAAGACAAACAACTCTCCAAGCAGGCTCGATTGACGAAAATCACTATGTGGCTCCAAATCCTAGCTTTTCCATTATCTCTTCTCACTTGCTCTCATTTTCTCTAATTAATTTCTATGTTAGCAGAATGCTTAAGGAGAAAAATGATATAATAAAGTGATGTAATAGAAATAGATATTTAAGAAAAAAATAATAATGTAATAAATTTTAAATATAAAATTAATTAATTCTTCACTATAAAATTCATAAAAAATCTTTTTGGGGCTTAAATAATTATAGAAAAAAATCCATACAATAAATTATTTTATTTAGAAAATTTTGGTGAAATTGATTTGCAAAACGGACACTTAATCATCCTAAAATACTCACTTGTACAGATTTATACTAATTTCTTATGGATTTTCCATCAGTTTCCAAAAATTAAAAATATATATGTGTAATTAAAATACTACAATATCAATGTTGTGGCTAAGACAATTTATGATTTGGAGTTATAATTGCTCTACAAAATATTTATTAAAGTCTAAATATTTGATATTACAACCATTCACCACATGAAGAGCTTCACGGGCCTAATTTTGGGTTATGATGAAGATAAGAGGAGGGATCACCTGCCTAGGTTGCTCATATACAAGAGGTTGTGGTGTACAATACAACATCACATGTTGTTGTTGTTAATATGGCACCAGAGGCTGTTGGTACTATGAAATAGGGCGGTGTTGGTATAACTGAGATATTGACACTTGATGGGATTATTGTTAGGGATGAGAGCAATATTATTTTCCTTTACCTTTCCCATTATGCTTGTAGTTGCATCCTCCTTCTGATTTATGCCGCCCATTCTAATGCCAATGCCTGAAGTTATCTCAAGTAGCTAAAGGATTTAATTGATCTGGAGCTTTGAGCATGCAATCTTTAGCTTTTTGCTTGGTACTATAGTAGTTAAAATACTTCTCGATGACCAAGTTGTAAGTCCTTAAATAATATTTGTCAAAATATACATAATGAGGATTGCTTTTGGATTTCTACCCCTGATGGTACTTATGCTTCTTCTTTTATGAATCTCTACGTGGTTGAGTATATGTTGCTTTTAAGTACTTTCCAATATATTTTTCTTCATAAGCATTTATTTCTATCTCTGCGTGAATTGCTCGATCTATTAGCTCTCTGAATGTAGTGCACTTCATTATAGATAAAATCTTTTGATAGCTTCTCTCGAGTCAAATAAGAAGTTGTAGATTTTTTTATCTTTGTTCTAGTTAATAGTTGGTACAAATTTGAATAATCTATCAAACAATGTCTCATACTAACTGATTTTGTCCCCAACTTGAGCTTCCTCAAATTGTTCATCAACTTTGATCGATCCGCCACAAGAAAATGTTGCACGAGAAGCAGTCTTTCAAATTTTTCCCAAGGATTTATTGCATCTACTCCAAAGATATTGTGTCAGATGCTCTCCCACTAGTCATCAAAATTATGCATTTGAAATGCAGCAATGTCTACCTTTCGTTCTTTTGGACATTGCCACAAAGTTTAATTTTCATGTCATGAAGCCATGCATCAGAATCAATTGGTCCAACTATCGCATTAAATGTTGAAGGATGAGTCTTTTAGAACTAATACATCACTTGCTATCACTCCATTGGTTGGAATGACTTATAGCATAAAAGTTAGTTTAAATAAATAACTTATCGCCTTTTTGACTAATGATCAAGGATTTAACTATTGCACCCGATCATCCAGGATGATTATGCGATCGTCCTAGACGATTAAGCCGATTCTTTAAAATACATGATTCCAAACATTTTTTCTCACACATTCTTCTTCCATCAGTCTTGCACTTCTTATTTCCTTATTGTTGTTAATCATGGTAGGAGGAAAGAGGCCTCGCCAATCTTCTGGGAGTTTCTCGAGGGAGAAAATAGACCCTCGCTTCACCGAGGCAAGTGACCAAGCTGCCTATTTGAGGTACAAAATAGCCGGGATCACTGTATCCCGGACTATGAACCCACACATTTTGTCCTATCCTATCCTTGATTTATTTACGCACACTTCCTTAACCTTCCTTCTCACTCTCATTGTCTCATTCAACTCTGAGCTTCTTTTTGAATTTTTTGCTAGCCTCTGCATAAATTCCTCTTTCACTGCTCTCGGGTCTTATGTGAATCGACATCCCGTCAAAATCAGATATCAAGACTATCAAGAGCTTTTGCAACTTTCCACCATAGCAAACAAACTCCACACCCTATGTTTTGATCCTGACTACAACTGGGCTCTGGCCAATCACTTTTAAGAAACACCAATGCTCACTTTCACATTGGAGAGTCTAGTAGCTTACTCAAAGATGCAAGGATAATCCAACATGTCCTTCGTACTTTTATTATTCCAAAAGCTAGTGATTGCATTCATATCACTCCACTTCTTTTGATCACCACTTTCTACATTTTGGCCCGTTGTGAATTCAATGCCACTTATTTGATCTTTCGCTACATTGAGCATCTGACTACTATTTGAGATCCAGGATAGGAGGAAGCCTAATCTTGCCCAAGGACATATCATTACCTATGTCTTAGAATCAAAATACAACCTCCAATATCCTGCCCTACCAAATTTTTAGCCTACCTTCTACTCCAACAACTCCTTCCACATCCTTCACAGTACTCATCTTCATCCTGGGCACGAAGAAGCCAAAGGAGCTGAGGAGGAGGAGGAGGCTCTCGCTCTTGTTCTTTTACCTGCTTTGCTCCACCAGCACTCTCAATTTGATCAACTGGTTGAGCGGTTTGACCAGTGGTAGACACAATTTGAGACCTATGTTGTTGTGCAGGAGCAACAACATGTTGAGGACATAGCCCACTTTGACTCTTACGTGGCACACCAGCAGCACCAGCATAACTAGGATATGGCCTGGTTTGGAGAGCAGTTTACCAATCTTTTCAGCTACTTTCACCAGCCACCACCACCACCACCTCCTTCATATGATCAGGGGCCATCATTATTTTAGTATGTATTTTATGTTATTATAGTTTGATTCTATTTTGTAGTCTCTGCTTTATTTCTGTTCTACTTTTCTCCTCCTTTTTGTGATGTTAAAAGGGGAGTAGTTTGTTGTACTATTTGTTCTGTAGTTTGATTATGTTGTTGATAGTTGAACTGTGTTTATTTCTTCTCACTATTTCCATTATACTCCCTTGAATTGCTTTAATTATTATTATTTTTTTCATCATAAAAAAGGGGGAGATTATTGCATATCTGATTTAGGAAATAGAATTTTGAATTTAGGAAACACTTCTATTTTTCTACGACTGCCTTGACTACTAATATTTTAGGTTCACAAGATCAAAACTATAATTTGAACCAGCTCAAGATTGGGTAGATTAGGACTGA